>NC_090744.1:25375458-25377958 GCF_036898095.1 Palaemon carinicauda
TTTAATGTAGTTTATTTCCTTATTTCCTTTCCTCAACGAGCTATTTTCCCTGTTGGTTCCCTTAGGCTTTTAGCATCCAGCTTTTCCAACAAGGGTTGCAGCTTGGTAAATAATAATAATAATAATAATAATTATAATAATAATAATAATAATAATAATAATAATAATAATAATAGCGGTAGCACTGTATATCAACGGGTGGCTGGTGGGGTGACCAACTTACTACCTATACTATAGTCAATTCTTTTTAGTGAGGCAGATTTGCACCGACTCGCAAGGGTGCCCTTTTAGCTTGGAAAAGTTTCCTGATCGCTGATTGGTTGGGCAAGATAATTCTAACCAATCCGAGAGTAGGATTTTTTTCCGGGCTAAAAGGGCACCGCTGCGTGTCAGTGCAAATGTGCCTCATGAAAAAAAATTGAGTATAGTTACAATATATCTTTGGGGATCTTTTGAAGATATTTTTTATGTCCATAAATATAAAACATCGTCAAATCTTCTCTTTCACCTAACATAAATCAGAAGGAAGTAATCTACAGACAATCATAAGCCGGATATATTGAAATCAGCTCATTAATTTTCGCATTTCTGACGAACCTAGCGAAAGCTACACCTAATGACGTAAGAGTAATTACGTTCTAATGATCTAGAGTAACGGCAAAGCCTTCTTACATTTCCTTAATAGCTTCCGAGAATATCAGGAGCGTTTGCAATATTGCTCTAGAGAAGGATTCATCTTTTCTTTTTCTTTTTTTATGGACCAAAAACGAGTATTCCTAAAATGGAACACGAACTGCAAAATATTCTATGACTGAAACGATGTGACCAAACTATAGTCCATTTCTTTTAGCGATGCATATTTGCACCGAGTCGCAGCGGTGCCCTTTTAGCTCGGAAAAGTTTCCGGATCGCTGATTGGTTGGACAAGATAATTCTAACCAATCAGCGATCAGGAAACTTTTCCGAGCTAAAAGGGCACCACCGCGAGTCGGTGCAAATATGCATCGCTAAAAGAAATGGACTATAGTTCTTATCTCTTTTTTTTTTAATCCGAGGAGCCGAGATAAAAAATATATATATATTTTTGTATCGCCCTCGAAAGGGATGGGTTCAGAGCTCTAAATGTGCATCGGCGTCGTTCTATTCAGACGACCAATTTCTGGGAAAACCTGCATATAGGCGCTGCGTCTGGTGGTGAAAGGTATCTTGATTAGATTGTATCTGAGAGAGAGAGAGAGAGAGAGAGAGAGAGAGAGAGAGAGAGAGAGAGAGAGAGAGAGAGAGAGAGAGTTTGGAAATAGATCCTAGTTACCAACTATATCTTGGGGGGGGGGGGAAGAGGTTCATCTGAGAGATTGTGAAGTTATCGTTCATAAAAAAAACATTTGCATAGAAAACGGGAGGTTCATCTGAAAAATTATCTAAATTCAGAAATTATCATTCACGGTTTTTTAATGTAACTGGCGCATGGTCTGATGAATAATAATAGATTCTAGTTACCAACTATATCTTGGGGGGAAGAGGTTCATCTGAGAAATTGTGAAGTTATCGTACATACAAATAAAATATTTGCATAGAAAACGGGAGGTTCATCTGAAAAATTATCTAAATTCTGAAGTTATCATTCATAGTCTTTTTAATGTAACTGGCGCATGGTCTGATGAATAATAATAGATCCTAGTTACCAACTATATCTTGGGGGGAAGAGGTTCATCTGAGAAATTGTGAAGTTATTGTTCATATAAAAAAAAAAACATTTGCATAGAAAACGGGAGGTTCATCTGAAAAATTATATAAATTCTGAAGTTATCATTCACAGTTTTTTAATGTAATTGGCGCATGGTCTGATGAATGATAGATCCTGAATACCAACTATATCTTGGGGGGGGGGGGGGGGGAAAGAGGTTCATTCTGATTAACTGTGAAGTTGTCGTTCATAAAAAAAAAAAAAAAAAAAAAAACATTTGCATAGAAAACGGGATGTTCATCTGAAAAATTATATAAATTCTGAAGTTATCATTCACAGTTTTTTAATGTAATTGGCGCATGGTCTGATGAATGATAGATCCTGAATACCAACTATATCTTGGGGGGGGGGGGAAAGAGGTTCATTCTGATTAACTGTGAAGTTGTCGTTCATAAAAAAAAAAAAAAAAAACATTTGCATAGAAAACGGGAGGTTCATCGAAAAAGTTATCATTCATAAATTTTTTTTTAATGTAACTGGCACATGGTTTGATGAATAATGATAATTTCTAAGCAAGGCTTGGACTCATTTTCTATCGAATATACAGGCAATCGTGCATTTATATTCATACGAGAATCTGTCTTTATTTTTAGTGCCATGTGAAGTAACGAGGACGTGTGATTGAAGATTAGTTAGAATTCGAGTCCAGCAACTATTTCAATATTTCCTATGAATATCACCTTTGCAGATCTCTCTCTCTCTCTCTCTCTCTCTCTCTCTCTCTCTCTCTCTCTCTCTCTCTTTATGGAAGGT
>NC_090744.1:25387958-25390458 GCF_036898095.1 Palaemon carinicauda
AAAATCAATACACACACAAACACACACACACATATATATATATACATGTATATATATATGCATATATATATATATATATATATATATATATATACATATATATATATATGTGTGTGTGTGTGTGTGTGCGTGTATGTATGGGTGTGTGTATGTATATATATATATATATATATATATATATATATATATATATATATATATATATATATATATATATATATATCGCAAATATATATGCACATATATATACATGTACATACACACACATATATATATAAGCTTGCCGACCAGGGTTCGATTCCCGGCCGGAGCCAAGCTCTTGTCTTTGTGTGATTTCACCTGGGGCTCTGATCCCGAGGTCGTTAAGAGAATCCAGACATTAATATATCAAAAATATATATGGCTTATTTGAATATATATATATATATATATATATATATATATATATATATATATGTATATATATACATATATACATACATATATATATATGTATACATATATACATATATATACATAAATATATATACTGTATATAAAACAAATCTGTTAAAACATATGTAATTGTTTACAACTTGCACGAGTGTTGGTAATCAATATTGCAATAGTGACCCAAAAAGTACATTTGAAAAGAAAAAAATAAAATAAAAGTTGACGGAGTCTCTTCTTATTTGCAGAATTAGGAAAACTTGAAAAAAAAAAAAAATTTAAAGTTTACAAACGTCAGAATAAAAACATCGTTGTAAAGGAAGGTGAAAATAAGAAATGGCGTTGCAAAAAGAAAGGTCTGATGAAAAGTTATAAAAACCTTGTATCTGTGACGGGCCGAGAGAAGGTTGTGACTCAAAGGCAGGAAGCAATCAACTGAGTGAGTTTATTAAAGAACACTCTCCTTTATATACAAAATCTCAAAGCAACAAGAATTTTCATGTTCAAATACCGACACTGTTACAGAGGAGAAAAGCAGACATGATTTTTCAGGTTCTTTTTTAGTGCAAGGGGAGAGCGAGGATACAAGCACAAAATGAACTATGTAAAATCGTGTGACACACAGTTGGTACATATCTATGAAACCACAGGTTTCAATAGAGTTAAAATTTGTCAAAAAAAAAAAAAAAAAAAAAAGAATTCCTAATTACAAAAGATTTTCCCCAAATCATCAAATGAGTAATTCAAGCTCGCCGAGTTATGGTGGCTGATGTGGTAACGTCCCTGACTGGTGAACGCCAGATTGGGGTTCGAGTCCCACTCAAACTCAATATTTCCTTTGATCGCTGCAACCTCACCCTTCTCATGAGCTAAGAATGGGGGGTTTGGGGGAGCCTATAGGTCTATGTGATGAGTCAGCAGCAGCCATTGCCTGGCCCTCCTTTTTTATTATTATTATTATTATTATTATTACTATTATTATTGTCCAAGCTTGGATGGAGAGGGGGCTTGGGCGCTGATCCTATGTTCAGTCTCTAGGGGATTGTCCTTCTTGATAGGGCAATGTCACTGTCCCCATGCCTCTGCCACTCATGAGCGGCCTTCAAGCTTTTATTTATCCATTGTTTATTTCTTTTAACATCCTTCCATTCGTTTTTCATTGCATCTACAACTTTATCTTAGGATGCCAGATAACTTATAATCAATCAATCTTCGCAGAACGGAAGAGAAATAACTTTGTTCCGAGGTGAATGGAATGTTGAAAAACGGGAGAAGAGGAGATGATTAAAACGTAGAGGGGGGGGGGGGGGGGGAATGCAGAGGAAAGATCGAGGGAATACGAAATATGAGAAAACAAAAGACGATTCTGGTTCAGGAATTAGGATGTTATGAAAATATATTACATACAGGTTATTAATAAAGTCGGAGAATGAATGTAAATGAATGCGAAGGAGAGAGGAGAGAGAGAGAGAGAGAGAGAGAGAGAGAGAGAGAGAGAGAGAGAGAGAGAGATTCTCTTACTTCTCTGCCCTTTCGGGATTTCATTTATGACTGTCTTGTATGTTCGCCTGGTTTTTCACGATCTCTCTCTCTCTCTCTCTCCTCTCTCTCTCTCTCTCTCTCTCTCTCCTCTCCTCTGCTCTCTCTCTCTCTCTCGTCATACACATTGCTTATTAACTTTCTCTCCCTTCTTTGATAGATATGCATAAAGTCCTACTGAAGACTGCATACTTTAATATATTCATATTTTATTTTGATTGTTCATTACTTCTACTGTAGTTTATTTATTTTTTGATTTCCTTTCTTCGTTGAGCTATTTTTCCTCTGTTGGAGCCCTTGGACTTATAGCATCATGCTTTCCTATCTAGGGTTGTAAATACCTTTTAATAATAATAATAATAATAATAATAATAATAATAATAATAATAATAATAATAATAATAATAATAATAATAATAATAATAATTTTCCATTAGAAACAAGTAAGACCTGGCAAACTTCTTTATAGTATTCTAAAATGTAAATTCACCTAGATCACTTTTGAGTTCCAGCTTTCCATTGCCTGGCTCCA
>NC_090744.1:25395458-25497958 GCF_036898095.1 Palaemon carinicauda
CTATAAGAGAGATTACTCGAGTGCCCTATGCGGATGAGATCATGATGAGGGGTAGATGGAGATAGTTTAGGCATGCTCTTCGCACTCCCCAAGAGAGATTAGTTCACCAAACTTTTAACTGGGCTCCACAAGGCACTAGAAGATTTGGAACACCCAGGCCTACATGGCTGAAAACTATGAAGCGTGAAGTGGGAGATGATGATTGGAAAAGTATTGAATTAAAAGCTCAAGATAGAGACGACTGGCGAAATCTAACCGAGGCCCTTTGCATCAATAGTCGTAGGAGGAGATGATGATAGCAATGATGATGATTATAGCGTCTAGAAATCTTTAAACAAACATTTTAATTATGGTCTATAAAAAATCGAGAATCATCAATGTTTGACATTCTTCGCTTTTCTCCCCATTTTGTAACTCAAATTCACCTTGGAGAGATAAAGGAGAGAGAGAAAAAAAATTAATATGAAGAGTAAACGTTGGTCTCGGATTATCTTGACGAAGGGAAAGAAGTGGTTGAATCTCGTGCTCTCGACGGAAATGAACCAACACATGAACACTTTCCTCCACGGTATATTGTCTCCGGAGGATCTGAACCAACACATGAACACTTTCCTCCACGGTATATTGTCTCCGGAGGATCTGAACCAACACATGAACACTTTCCTCCACGGTATATTGTCTCCGGAGGATCTGAACCAACACATGAACACTTTCCTCCACGGTGTATTGTCTCCGGAGGATCTGAACCAACACATGAACACTTTCCTCCACGGTGTATTGTCTCCGGAGGATCTGAACCAACACATGAACACTTTCCTCCAAGGTATATTGTCTCCGGAGGATCTGAACCAACACATGAACACTTTCCTCCACGGTATATTGTCTCCGGAGGATCTGAACCAACACATGAACACTTTCCTCCACGGTATATTGTCTCCGGAGGATCTGAACCAACACATGAACACTTTCCTCCACGGTATATTGTCTCCGGAGGATCTGAACCAACACATGAACACTTTCCTCCACGGTATTTTGTCTCCGGAGGATCTGAACCAACACATGAACACTTTCCTCCACGGTATATTGTCTCCGGAGGATCTGACTTGAGTCAAGGAGATTGGAGAGCATTAGTGCCGTGATGTAATGGGAAGAAGAAGAAGAAAGAGGAGAGAAAGAAGAATGAAAGAAGAGTGAAAGAGAGTTTTCGCTTTTCCAGCACAAAGGAATTAACCCTCGCTAGTCAAGTGGAGAGGATTTGCCGATTGATTCTCTCTTCTTATCTGATGTCTGTTTTATTCTATTTTGGGGCAACGAGGGAAAAATCTGATTTATATCGCTGAGTAATATTTTAATAGCCTAATGTTAGCATTAATGTAATCTAATAAATCTAGGTGGGAATTTTGAAAGGCTATTATCGTCAACTCTCTCTCTCTCTCTCTCTCTCTCTCTCTCTCTCTCTCTCTCTCTCTCTCTCTCTCTCTCTCTCTCTCTCTCTCAAACTTTTGGAATCACTAAGTATAAACCCCCCCAAAAAAAAATACTAAAATGGAAATCCATTGATTAAAAATAACTAGAAAAATAACGTAAAACAGGACACTGAATTTTTGGGCATATTAGGCTTCATTTCATGTTTTCCTTTGAGATGGTTCCATCACATATAAAATCTATAATAACATATCTAACTAATGTTCTGTCTTTCAAATGCAATGAGTTCTTATGGCAAATTCATTATTATTATTATTATTATTATCATTATTATTATTATTATTATTAAGCTACAACCCTAGTTGGAAAAGCATGATGCTATAAGCCCAGAGGTCCCAACAGGGAAAATAGCCCAGTGAGGAAAGGAAACAAGGAAATATAAAATATTCTATGAAGAGTAACAACATTAAAACAAACATTTCATATACAACCTATAAAAACTTTAACAAAACAAGAGGAAGAGAAATTAGATAGAATAGTGTGTCGGAGTGTACCCTCAAGCAAGAGAACTCTAAACCTAAACTGTGAAAGACCATGGTAGAAAGGTTATAGCACTACCCAAGACTAGAGAACAATGGTTTGATTTTGGAGTATCCTTCTCCTAGAAGGACAGAACAGCAGAACACCCTAATAACGTTTTTGTTATTTCATTAGATGACCAACAGAGTCCTCTACCGGCGACTTTCGAAACGTAGTTACTATAGTTTTCTTCCTTCTTTCTTTTTATGTAATCTTAGTCAATCTATTCCAACCACACCTAGAGAAAAAAAGTAAATATGGACGTTGGGAATAACTTCTTTTGGTTTTCCCTTAAAAATAAAAAAAAATAAATAAATAATAAAAAAAATAAAGAAAGAAAGAATTAGTGAGAACGTGAAATCCTTTACGGTACAAGCTTTGTTGTCATTTTACTAACGACTGCTTTATTGGAAAAGCCAGCCTTCTCTCTACAGTTGTAGAATTTATTGCAGTTGTTATATATATTATGGAGTTTATATAAATAAAATCTACACAGTACGTTATAAAAGATTTTGTCAAGTGGTTAGCGTTGTTTATTTTTTCATTTTTTACATTTTATTTTTATTTGTACTCATATTTTTTTCAACTGAAATTGAACTAGTTTGATTTTGACACGAAAAAGGAGAAGCTGTAGATTAAAAATACTAAGCTATGGTTGTGAACGAATTTCTTCTGAAATTCTGGATTGCAAAGGGATTCAGGGTTCGATTTTTTCAATATTAATGTCAAGTTAAGCCAGTTTTTAGTACAAAATTTATCTTCTCTATATAATAAGGAGTAAGTGTCTGGCAATATATACATATATATATATACATATATATAAATTTATAAATGAGTGTATATTATATATATATATATATATATATATATATATATATATATATATATTCCAATATATACATATATAAATGAGTGTATGTATGTATATATATATATATATATATATATATATATATATATATATATATATATATATATATATATATATATATATATATATATATATATATATATATATACATATATACATATATCATAACAATAATAATAATAATAAGAAGAAGAAGAAGAAGAAGAAGAAGAAGAAGAAGAAGAAGAAGAAGAAGAAGAAGAAGAAGAAGAAGAAGAAGAAACACATAAAATACGAGTAGCAGCGTCAAAAAATAATCACCTCCATACCTTCAGTCTCTACACACATCCCATTGCATACCCTGACTGATATTGCAAAGCATTGCTTGACTTCACAATGGACCATTAAGGCAGGATGAACCAAAGTCTAAGGATTACGGTCACCGGGAAGTAAAGCCAGGCAAGGGCTATGGACCCTGATCCTACAGTGGGACTCCTTTTCTCTGCTCTAGGATGATTAATCAAGTGTCTGAAGGATCTAAAGGCTAGACAGGAGTTGTGAAGATGATGTGTGTGGCACTGAAGAATAAGGCTTGATTTTGTTTTCTATTTTTTTTATACTAATGAGGGAAGAAAATAGCTGGAAAATAACAATTTCCCTTATGTAATAAAGAGCAAGTGCCTGATTTTATGTATATATTTCCTGTCACGACCAGGGGAAAGGGGAGTAGTCATACCCTGGTGAGAGGGGGTACCCCGAGATATACACTCGAAAACCACACTCCCACAAATTGCCGAACCAGCGGGTTGTAGTTAGAAAAGGGGGAGGGGGTGAGAAGGGTTGAATCTGTGTGTGTACGTGTGCATGCATGCCTATCTAAATCTTTAAAGGTAATTTTTTGACGACTTGGGTACACTAAGCCTAAACAAGTCGTTAAATTTTCTCTTGCTCACCACACGGATAAGGAAGTCTGTAATTGCGATGAGCTTATAATTCAATTAAATTACTAAAGGAAGCAACCAACGATAGATACTTATAAGTCCAGGTAAGGACGAAGATATAGAAAACTTTACAACTTGGACATACTGTATATGAATTCCTTTGCAAAGAAAGTCAGAAACGAGTGTGTTAACTTTGCAAACAGAAACAATATAAAACGTAACTTCTTTGCAAATAATGAAAGAAAACAAAGTTAATTCTTTGCAATCAATGACTTCATTGATCCATAGGAAATTCCTTTTCAGGATATGACGGACAGAAACAGATTGATTCTCAATAATGAGAATTTAAAAACACACACACATACTCACTCTCTCTCTCTCTCTCTCTCTCTCTCTCTCTCTCTCTCTCTCTCTCTCTCTCTCTCTCTCTCTCTCTCTCTCTCTCTATATATATATATATATATATATATATATATATATATATATATATATATATATATATATATATAGATACCCGCGCTCTTGAGGAAAGTATTCAACACAAAAAAAAAGAAAGCAGAGAAATTGTAAAATTAAAAATAAAAAATACCCGAAAATTATTTCATAAACTGTAAAAAGAAAAAAAAAAAGATTTCCCACACACTGACATCATCAGTCTGATTGAACCTGGCCCTAAATTAGGTCCCATGGGAATCTAGGGACACCAATTCTCAGACTAACGATCCCAAAAGATCAGAAGGACAGATAATGTTAACCCCCATTACAATCGTAGTTGGAAATCCTTAAGAATTCTAAGAAAGGGGAGACGACTATAAATGATTTTTTTATTACAAATTATTATTATTATTATTATTATTATTATTATTATTATTATTATTATTATCACCATTTGCTAAGCTACAACCCTAATTGGAAAACAGGATGCTATAAGCATGAAGGCTCCAATAGGAAAAATCATCCAGTGAGGAAAGGAAAGAAGGAAAAAGTAAATATTTCAAGAACACCAACAACACTAAAATAAATACTTCCTATATAAACGATAAAAACTTTAACAAAACAAGAGGAAATGAAATTAGATAGAATAGTGTGCCCGAGTGTACCTTCAAGAAAGAGAACTCTAACCCAAGACAGTGGAAGACCATGGTACAGAGGCTATGGCACTACCCAAGACTAGAGAACAATGGTTTGATTATGGAGTGTACTTCTCCTAGAAGAGCTGCTTACCATAGCGAAAGAGTCTCTTCTACCCTTAACAAGAGGAAAGTGGCCACTGAACAATTCCAGAGCATTAGTTAACCCCTTGGTTGAAGAGGAATTGTTTGGTAATATCAGTGTTGTCAGATGTATGAGGACAGGATAATTTGTAAGGAATAGGCCAGACTATTCGGTGTATGTGTAAAAATAACAACAACAACAACAACAACAACAATAATAATAATAATAATAATAATAATAATAATAATAATGATAATAATAATAATAATATTAATCTCTGTTTCGAATTGGACAAGACTTCTATTCCACCAGATGCCCCAAAAGGCACTTCTTGTTGTCTTTACAACACTCGAGGAATTTCGAAAGCAGATAATTTTGATTAATTTCGATCAGGGTATACATAAAATACACACACACACACACTCACACACATGCACACACACACACTCTCACACACATGCATACACACACACACATATATATATGTATATATATATATATATATATATATATATATATATATATATATATATATATGTATATATATACAGTATATATTATATACTATATATATATATATATATATATATAAATATATACATATTTTACATATATACATACACACACACATATATATATATATATATAAATATATATATATATATATATATATATATATATATATATATATATATATATATATATAAATATATTAATGGCCTCTCGGTGCATGGTTGGTTTCGACCTGGCCTTTCATTAGAAGGAGCTAGCGTTCGATCCCAAGTATGAGGTAGAAATTTATTTCTATTTGAACACGATGTTGTGTTGATATTTATCCATGTTGACTCATTAGGGGTAATTTGAATGAATTACTACCAATTGTGTCACGTGGTGGGCCGGTAAATCGGGTAAAACTCGCTGGTAAGAGACTGATGTCTCGCCAGGTAAATCCTCGGACAGCTAGGTAGCGTCAGGTTCCGATTTCTTTTATGGTCTCTCGTGGCATGGTTGGTTTCGACCTGGCCTTTCATTAGAAGGGGCTAGCGTTCGATCCCAAGTATGAGGTAGAAATTTATTTCTATTTGAACACGATGTTGTGTTGATATTTATCCATATTGACTCATTAGGGGTAATTTGAATGAATTACTACCAATTGTGTCACGTGGTGGGCCGGGAAATCGGGTAAAACTCGCTGGTAAGAGACTGATGTCTCGCCAGGTAAATCCTCGGACAGCTAGGTAGCGTCAGGTTCCGATTTCTTTTATGGTCTCTCGTGGCATGGTTGGCTTCGACCTGGCCTTTCATTAGAAGGGGCTAGCGTTCGATCCCAAGTATGAGGTAGAAATTTATTTCTATTTGAACACGATGTTGTGTTGATATTTACCCATATATATATATATATATATATATATATATATATATATATATATATATATATATATATATATATTATTCACCGCTTTCTGAGCGAGGATACCTTAACATGATGAAAGTGTTTGTCTGTCGCCGGGATCAGCAAGTTGTTTTAACACCTATTATTTGGAAAGGACATCCATGAATTTCCATTCTTTCCAATGCCTCGGCATAATAAACCAAGTCTTCTTGCAGCTCCTCCTCTTCGTCCAGTTGCTCAAATAGAGCAATTGCATCTCTGTATTTTCCATCTAATAAGTAGCATAGACCGAGTCTTAATCTAATTTCGGGATCTGTCTCGTCAATAGCAAGAGCACTCAGGAAACATTCGCGAGCTTCTTCCAGCCGTCGAAGCTTGCACAAGATATTCCCTTTCAATTGAGGCAGTTCTGCGCGAGCCCAGGGGAAGAAGGACTCTAGCTTCTGACAGCGCGAAATTGTTTCCAAGACAGCATCAAACTCAGAGTTGTCTATCATCGAGGGAATCATATTCCATAATATCTGCCGCTGCAGGAACTCCCGTGCTTTGAGTGCCCTAGGGTGATTTGGGCATTTCTTCAGAACTTCGTCCAAATTTTTTTCAGCCTCCTCAAAGTCACAGTGACTTGCACAAAATATGGCAGATTCCACTTTTACATACGAGTTTTCTTTGTGTTCATCGGGCAGCTCATCTAAAACGTTCTGGGCCTCATCCCATCTGCCCAATGCCATCAAACATCTGAGCTCCTTCACGCGGCATTCCACGTCGTCAAAATCTTCAAGGACAACTCTTAAGAAAACTAACGCCGAATCAAAGTCTTCATTGTGTATACAACGATCCATCTCAGATTCCAGGACGTTTCGACGAGTTACTGGTCTTTCCTCTTCTGCTTCTTCCATTCGTTCTTTCAGTTTTTTTGATAAATCGTTGGATTCTCGATTTTTCAGATTTTCGAATTCATTGAATTCCTCCTCCTCCTTCTCCTCCTCCTCCTCCTCCTCCTCCTCCTCCTCCTCCTCCTCCTCCTCCTCCTCCTCATCCTCATCATCATCATCATCTAATTCCTCCTCTAGATCTATTCTTTCGGATACTAACCTTCGGGTGGTTCAGATGGAATAACCTAGAAAACTGGCTCTGCAGAGGGAAAGAGCAGAAATTCTTCTAGTAAGCAGTCAGGTCCTTATAGGAGGGACCAAAGAAATTAGGCTGGGGAAAGAGCTAAATCTTTTTGAAGGAGATATGTCTGGATATTATTAAAAATGAGGAGAGAAAAGAGGATTCTAGGAACATTGTCCACGAGTGCTTGAGAGGTAGAAGACATGTATCAAGGTGCAAATGGAAGGGCATCTAGATCAGTAGCAGAAAAATATGAAAAATAAAGAAAAATCAAATAATGAAAAATGCCAAAAATATAAAATAAAGGAAAAATTTCCCCCCACCACCAACGAAAACAAAACAAAAAAGAAGTAGCTTAGAGGGGAAGCTGCTATAAAAAAAAAGAAAAATAGGAAGAAAAAACTGCAGCAGCAACAGCTTAGAGTGGAGGAGAAGGAGCAGAAGCTGAAAAGGAAAATAAGAAAAAAAAAGAAAAAATATATATGAATATGCAAAAGCAGCTAAGAGTGGAGGAGAAGGAGCAGGAGAAGCTGCAAAAAAAAAAAAAAAAAAAAAAAATAGAACTGCAGAAGCAGCTTAGAGTGGAGGAGGAGCAGGAGAAGCTGAGGACTGTAAAAAAAAAAAAAAAAATTAAAAGAATAAAACTGCAGAAGTAGCTTAGAGTGGAGGAGAAGGAGCAGGAGAAGCTGCAAGCTGTAGAAAAAAAATAAATAAATATAATAAAAATAAATAAAAAAAAATTGCAAATAAAAAAAAATAAACAAATAAAATAAAACTGCACAAGCAGCTTAGAGTGGAAGAGAAGGAGTAGGAGGAGCTGCAGGCTGTAAAAAAAAAAAAAAAAAAAAGAATAAACCTGCACAAGCAGCTTAGAGTGGAGGAGAAGGAGCAAGAGAAGCTGCCAGCTAAAGAAAAAAAAAAAAAAAAAAAAAAAAAAAAAAAAAAAAAAAAAAAAGATAAATAAATAGATAATAAAAAATAATAAAATAAAACCGCACAAGCGGCTTAGAGTGGAGGAGAAGGAGCAGGAGAAGCTGCAAGCTGTAAAAAAAAAAAAAAAAAAAAAAAAAAAAAAAAAAAAAAAAAAAAAAAAAAAAAAAAGAAACTATAAATAAAAAAAAAAAAGAATAAAACTGCACAAGCAGCTTAGAGTGGAGGAGAAGGAGCAGGAGAAGCTGCAATCTGTAAAAAAAAAAAAAAAAAAATAATAAATAAATAAAACTGCAAATAAAAAAAAATGAAATAAAATGAAACTGCAGAAGCAGCTTAGAGTGGAGGAGAAGGAGCAGGAGAAGCTGCAATCTGTAAAAAAAAAAAAAAAAAAAAAAAAAAAAAAAAAAAAAAAAAAAAATAAATAAATAAATAAAACTGCAAATAAAAAAAAATAATAAAACTGCAGAAGCAGCTTAGAGTGGAGGAGAAGGAGCAGGAGAAGCTGCAAGCTGTAAAAAAAAAAGAAAAAATAATAATAAATAAATAAAACTGCAAATAAAAAAAAATAAAATAAAATAAAACTGCAGAAGCAGCTTAGAGTGGAGGAGAAAGAGCAGGAGAAGCTGCAATCTGTAAAAAAAAAAAAAAAAAAAAAAAAAAAAAAAAAAAAAAAAAAATAATAATAAATAAATAAAACTGCAAATAAAAAAAAATAATATAAAATAAAACTGCAGAAGCAGCTTAGAGTGGAGGAGAAGGAGCAGGAGAAGCTGCAATCTGTAAAAAAAAAAAATAAAAAAAAAAATAAATAAAACTGCAAATAAAAAAAAAATAAAATAAAATAAAACTGCAGAAGCAGCTTAGAGTGGAGGAGAAGGAGCAGGAGAAGCTGCAAGCTGTAAAAAAGAAAAAATAAATAAATAAAACTGCAGAAGCAGCTTAGAGTGGAGGAGAAGGAGCAGGAGAAGCTCCAATCTGTAAAAAAAAAAATAAAAAAAAAAATAAATAAAACTGCAAATAAAAAAAAATAAAATAAAATAAAACTGCATAAGCAGCTTAGAGTGGAGGAGAAGGAGCAGGAGAAGCTGCAATCTGTAAAAAAACAGGGGTGGTACATAAAGAGAGGAGAACTAGTAAGAAACGACAATTTTCGTCAAGAAGCAAACGCAAGCAGAGCGAATTAGGAAAGGTATAAATTTAGACAAAAAAGTTAGCCAATGTATAAGAATATGCCTGTTAAATATCCGAGCACTAACCAAGCAGAAATTAATAGAAATAGAAAACGAGATGAACACAAATAAAGTTCATATATTTTGTTTGACAGAAACGCACCAAAAAATAGATAAAATACAGCTGAGTAAAGGTCTGTTAAAGTTAGAAAAAAGAAGGGATTTTAAAGACAAAAAGGGTGGAGGGTTAATGTTAATTTTTAAAAACAATAACATCACTGAAGTAGAGGAAATAGAAACCAAACATAGCGATATAATAATGGTACAGTGCAAAATCCACAACTTAGTATTCCTGATAATACTGGTATATTTCGCAGCAGGAAATACCGAAGAAGATAGAAAAAGAGATCAAGAATTGAAAGTGGAATGTGAAAAATTAATACAAAAAGCAGGAGAAACAACACCTTTGCTAGTTATGGGGGATTTTAACGGCCACGTGGGATTTCTTGGGCACCAACAAGTAGACAGAAATGGGGAAATGGTGCTAGATTGGATGGGTAACCACAACCTAACACTATTAAATGGAGATGAAAGGTGCTCAGGACTATACACGTGGAATAGACAAGATCAGCATAGTGCTATTGATTTTGTACTTGCAAATAATATGCTATATAAACAATTTAAATGTATGGAAATAGATGAAGATCAAACAGTATTAGATATATCAGATCACAACTTAATAACAGTAGAATTGGAAGCAAAAACAAATAGCGAAAATAATTACAATAAAGGGAAGTGGGAAGAAATTACATATTATAGCAGTGTCGCAAAAGATATAGACGAATATGTGAAATCTATAGAGAGAAAACTTGTCAGCAAGGATGTAAAAAACATTGATGAGCTAAACATAATAATGGCAGAAATGAAACAAGAACATTTGGCTAAAACATATAGGAGAAGGGTAACAAATGAAGGGAAGACCAAAGAACAACCTTGGGTAACTGAGGAAATAAGAAGAAAGATGAAGGAAAGAAAGGAACTTAATAGAAAAAAGAGATGAAAAAGATATTAGGATAAAAAGAGAATTAGAAGAAAAATACAATCATAAGAAGAAAGAAGTACAAATACTGGTGAAAGAGAGCATAACGTTATATGAGAAAAAGAAGACCAGGGAGATAAGAGATGATAAAAACAATAAACTATAGGAAAACATAAACAAATTAAGAAATAGCAAAGAAATAAAAAGCGAGGCAATACAATTATATGGAGAGAGAGGAAATAAACTATCAGATGAAGAGGCTAAAGAAGAATTAGTGAAATTTTGGAAAACAGTCTACAACACACATGAAAATAGAATAACTGAGATCTGGAATGAGGAGGAGGAGAGTGAATACCTGGATAATTTGAGAAGAGAAAACGACATTATAACTGTAAATGAATATAGTATACCTGAACATCTAAGGGAGCATTACGATGCTGTACTTAATGTCGAAGGAATAATTAAACCCATGCCCGCCGCTGAAATGAGTAAAGGTAAATTAGAAAAATGCTTAAAACGTCTAAAGAAAGGTAAAGCAGCTGGGCCAGATGGACTAAAGCCAGACTACTACAAAGCAATGATGATGAGTGATATATGCAAGAATACACTAGTGAACTGCTACAAAGAGGAACTAGCCAGCAAAGAAAAACCCAAAAGCTGGAAAGAATCCAGAACAAAAATGTTAAAAAAGAAAAACAAGCCAACAGCAAAGGAATTGAGACCTATAGCTCTCACAAATGTATCATATAAAATATACATGGCTTTTATCAAGGATGAAATAGAAAGGCATTTAAAAAGTAATAATGCCATAGAGGATAGTCAAGCGGGATTTACAGAAGGAGGAAGGATTGAGGATAATATATTCATCTTACAATACATGGTCGAAGAAACTTTCAAAAATAAGAAAAAACTCACAGTGGCCTCTTTAGATTTCAAAAAAGCTTTCGATTCCATAAAAAGGGAAGCACTGATAGAAACATTAAAGCAATACAAAGTACATACTAGTATAATTAACTCTATAGCTGAAGTGTATGTGGGAGACTCGACTACGTTAGACATAGGGGAAAGAGTAGAACAAAAATTGAGCGTAAGTAGTGGAATAAAGCAAGGCTGTACTGCCTCTACAACATTATTCAAATTAATTACTTATCAGATTAAAAAACAAGTAGAAAAGGAAGGTAATGGTTTTAAAAATGATATTATAAAGCTAGTAGTATTATTTTTTGCTGATGATGTCCTAGTGCTTGCTGAGAATATAGAGGATGCTGAATTAAACATAAGGAAAGTGATAGATATAGGAAAGCAGTGTGGTTTAGACATAAATAGAGACAAAAGTAGCGTACTTATATATAATATGAAGGAGAAACCAGATAATATAGAGGGAGTAAGAGTAGTAAGCAATATTAAATACCTAGGTATCAAGGTAGATGATGGTAGGAATATGTTCAAAACACAGAAAAGTGAAATGATAGTTAAGGCGCAAAAGCTAGCCAATCTTACATATTCGATCATAGAAAAAAGTTGTAATAAGATACTGATATGGAAAACATACTGGAAAAGTGTAGCACTACCTTCTATATTATATGGAACAAATGTGATTAACTTAACGGAAACGGAAATAGAAAAGTTGCAGAGAATAGAGAATGGAGTGTATAGAAGGATGTTAGGGGCTGTAAAGAATACAGCAATTGTAGCCTTGGGATGGAATGTAGGAGCATCTCCTATGCAAACAAAGGTAATGGATGGAAAGCTGTGGTACCTTAATATCATTTTTAAGGGAGAAAAGGACCTACTAACAGCAATAGTCAATGATATGGAAGAAAAAGAGAGGAAGTGGTGGATGCATGTGAAGAAGTATGCTGAAGAATGTGGGATGGCGATGAGAGAAGTCAAGAGATGTACGAAAGAGGACATAAAGAAGAGAACAAGAGAATGGGACACAGGCAAATGGAAGAGTGAAATGGAGTGCAAGGGGAGTCTAATTCTGTATAAAAAACTGGAAAAGTGAAATCAAGGAGAAGGAAGTATATAGCAACACATTTTCGTCAATTTTATTATTTAGAGCAAGGACAAACACATTGGGCTTGAATAGAAAAAAATAACAGACACCAAGATGGAAATATAAACTGTGTATTCTGTGATGTAGAAGTAAATGCTAACCACTTCATGTAACATTGTCCACAGAATAGTGATATAAGAATAAAAGCAATTGAGCTCAAACAACAGTACGAAGATGGTACACAAACAGTAAAAAACTCCTTTTTTTTTGGAAGAAAATATTGAAAATAAGAAAAGTGTACTACAACAAATGTAGAGGAAAAGAGAAAAACTAGTGAAAATAAGGAACACAGAAAACTAAAAGACACAATAGGCGCCGTTACAAAGGCGAAGCCTCAACGTGAATCCGATCTGACGAAAGATTTGTTTTGTTTTGTATGCGAGCCTGTTATTGTGTTTAATTTTGTGCGTGCGTGCGTACGTGCTTGGTGTGTGAAAGTACTTGATGGAGTTGATAGCACAGTGAATTTTTTAATCCTAACGTTACGGATAAACACGATAAGGGTTGAACTAGTGAGAAACAGAAAGCTCAATATAAGGTAAGGTAATATTAGATTTCTCAGTTAAGGCAATCGGGCTACCAATAATGGCCAAGGCAATTCGTATGATATCGTTTAATAATAATATGGCATCAGCTACTCACAAAATGTCATGTTCTAACAGCAATGGTCACGGCTATTCGCTCGATATCGTGTACTAACAATAATGGCCACGGCTATTTCCACAATATCGTGTACTGACAATAATGGTCTGGGTTATTTTCACGATATCGTTTGCTAACAATAATGGTCAAGGCTATTTCCATGATATCGTGTACTAACAATAATGGTCAAGGCTATTTCTATGATATCGTGTACTGACAATAATGGCCACGGCTATTTCTATGATATCGTGTACTAACAATAATGGCCACGGCTATTTCCACGATATCGTGTACTAACAATAATGGTCAAGGCTATTTGCAATAATGGTCAAGGCTATTTCCACGATATCGTGTACTAACAATAATGGCCACGGCTATTTGCAATAATGGTCAAGGCTATTTCCACGATATCGTGTACTAACAATAATGGTCAAGGCTATTTGCAATAATGGTCAAGGCTATTTCCACGATATCGTGTACTAACAATAATGGTCAAGGCTATTTGCAATAATGGTCAAGGCTATTTCTATGATATCGTGTACTAACAATAATGGCCACGGCTATTTCCACGATATCGTGTACTAACAATAATGGTCAAGGCTCTTTCCACGATATCGTGTACTAACAATAATGGTCAAGGCTCTTTCCACGATATCGTGTACAGTACTAATGATAATGACCACGGTTATTTCCACGATATCGTGTTTTAACAATAATGGTCAAGGCTATTTCCACGATATCGTGTATTAACAATAATGGTCAAGGCTATTTCCACGATATCTTGTAGTAACAATAATGGTCGCAGCTATTTCCACGATATCGTGTACTAACAATAATAGTCGTGGCTATTCGCTCGATATCGTGTACCAACAATATTTGTCAAGGCTATTTCCATGATATCGTGTACTAACAATAACGGTCAAGGCTATTCGCTCAATATCGTGTACTAACAATAATGGTCACTGCTATTCGCTTGATATCGTGTACTAACAATAATGGTCAAGGCTATTTCCATGATATCGTGTACTAAAAATAATGGTCAAGGCTATTCGCTCAATATCGTGTACTAACAATAATGGTCACAGCTATTCGCTCGATATGATGTACTAACAATAATGGTCAAGGCTATTCGCTTGATATCGTGTACTAACAAATAATGGTCAAGGCTATTCGCTTGATATCGTGTACTAACAATAATGGTCAAGGCTATTTGCTCGATATCGTGTACTAACAATAATGGTCAAGGCTATTTGCTCGATATCATGTACTAACAATAATG
The DNA here is from genome assembly GCF_036898095.1 of Palaemon carinicauda. Lineage (NCBI taxonomy): Eukaryota > Metazoa > Arthropoda > Malacostraca > Decapoda > Palaemonidae > Palaemon > Palaemon carinicauda. The sequence continues at coordinate 25,410,099 of NC_090744.1, forward strand.
GTCAAGGTTATTTCCACGATATCGTGTACTAACAATAATGGTCAAGGCTATTTCCATGATATAGTGTACTAACAATAATGGTCAAGGTTATTTCCACGATATTGTGCACTAACAATAATGGTCAAGGCTATTCGCTTGATATCGTGTGCTAACAATAATGGTAAAGGCTATTTGCTCGATATCGTGTACTAACAATAATGGTCAAGGCTATTCGCTTGATATCGTGTACTAACAATAATGGTCAAGGCTATTCGCTTGATATCGTGTACTAACAATAATGGTCAAGGCTATTTGCTCGATATCTTGTACTAACAATAATGGTCTAGGCTATTTCCATGATAGTGTGTACTAACAATAATGGTCACGGCTATTTGCTCAATATCGTGTACTAACAATAATGGTCAAGGCTATTTCCATGATATAGTGTACTAACAATAATGGTCAAGGCTATTTCCATGATATAGTGTACTAACAATAATGGTCAAGGCTATTTGCTCGATATCTTGTACTAACAATAATGGTCAAGGCTATTTCCATAATATCGTGTACCAACAATAATGGTCAAGGCTATTTCCACGATATCGTGTACTAACAATAATGGTCAAGGCTATTTCCACTATATCGTGTACTAACAATAATGGTCAAGGCTATTTCCATGATATCATGTACTAACAATAATGGTCACAGCTATTCGCTCAATATCGTGTACTAACAATAATGGTCAAGGCTATTTCCATGATATAGTGTACTAACAATAATGGTCTAGGCTATTCGCTCGATATCGTGTACTAACAATAATGGTCAAGGCTTTTTCCACGATATCGTGTACTAACATTAATGACCACGTGTGTGATCATGTACTAACAATAATGGCCACGGTTATTCACAAGAAGTGTACTAAATCATGGCTATTTCCACCATATCGTGTATTCCATGATGTATTTGTACAATCTATAATGTAGATAAAACCTTGTAAATATATTCATGTTTTTATAATATTATATGCACGATACACCAAGTATAGTACTGTATGTTATTGTTACTGATGATAGAGCATGTACATAAACTGTCACATGCAGGCTTTCCTATACTATAGGCCCACTGTAATTACTTTGATAAGTAGCAATAATCCCCCTCCAAAACCTAAATTTCTTACGTTCGCATTGACGTAAAACTGCTGCTCTTTTATTCCCTGGATCTTCCACCCAGTTAAGGTCCCTTGTTTCTTCAACGGGTTAAAATGTTTAAAGGTTGCTCATGAATGGCAGAGGCAAGGGACACTGACAGTGCCCTATAGAGAGAGAGAGAGAGAGAGAGAGAGAGAGAGAGAGAGAGAGAGAGAGAGAGAGAGAGAGAGAGAGAGACCATTCATAATGATCTTATAATAGTTTTTCGATGTAAGAAAGGCAGAACATACTTAGAGAGAGAGAGAGAGAGAGAGAGAGAGACCATTCATAATGATCTTATAATAGTTTTTCGATGTAAGAAAGGCAGAACATACTTAGAGAGAGAGAGAGAGAGAGAGAGAGAGAGAGAGACCATTCATAATGATCTTATAATAGTTTTTCGATGTAAGAAAGGCAGAACATACTTAGAGAGAGAGAGAGAGAGAGAGAGAGAGAGAGAGAGAGAGAGAGAGAGAGAGAGAGAGATATCAGCACTCAACTCTCCTCTTCACCCAAGCTAGGGCCATGGAAGGCCAGGCAATGACTGCTGATGACTCAGCAGGTAGACCTTTAGGCTCCCTCAAACCTCCCATCCTTAGCTCAGAAGGATGGTAATGTTACAGATACTACGAAACTATAGAGCTTGAGCGGGACTCAAACCCCAGTCTGGCAAATTGCCAGGCAGCGACATTTCTAATAGGTCACTACAGCCCATTATTATTATTATTATTATTATTACTATCCAAGCTACAACCCTAGTTGGAAAAGCAGGATGCTATAAGCCCAGGGGCTCCAACAGGGAAAAATAGCCCAGTGAGGAAAGGAAATAAGGAAATAAATAAATGAAGAGAATAAATTAACAATAAATCATTCTAAAATAAGAAACAACATCAAAACAGACATATCATATAATAAACTATCAACATCAAAAACAAATATGTCATAAATAAACTATAAAAAGACTCATGTCCGCCTGGTCAACAAAAAAGCATTTGCTCCAACTTTGAACTTTTGAAGTTCTACTGATTCAACCACCCGATTAGGAAGATCATTCCACAACTTGGTCACAGCTGGAATAAAACTTCTAGAGTACTGCGTAGTATTGAGCCTCATGATGGAGAAGGCCTGGCTATTAGAATTAACTGCCTGCCTAGTATTACGAACAGGATAGAATTGTCCAGGGAGATCTGAATGTAAAGGATGGTCAGAGTTGTGAAAAATCTTATGCAACATGCATAATGAACTAATTGAACGACGGTGCCAGAGATTAATATCTAGATCAGGAATAAGAAATTTAATAGACCGTAAGTTTCTGTCCAACAAATTAAGATGAGAATCAGCAGCTGAAGACCAGACAGGAGAACAATACTCAAAACAAGGTAGAATGAAAGAATTAAAACACTTCTTCAGAATAGATTGATCACCGAAAATCTTGAAAGACTTTCTCAATAAGCCTATTTTTTGTGAAATTGAAGATGACACAGACCTTATATGTTTTTCAAAAGTAAATTTACTGTCGAGAATCACACCTAAAATTTTGAAAGAGTCATACATATTTAAAGAAACATTATCAATACTGAGATCCGGATGTTGAGGAACCACCGTCCTTGACCTACTTACAATCATACTTTGAGTTTTGTTAGGATTCAACTTCATACCCCATAATTTGCACCATGCACTAATTCTAGCTAAATCTCTATTAAGGGATTCACCAACCCTAGATCTACATTCAGGGGATGGAATTGATGCAAAGAGAGTAGCATCATCTGCATATGCAACAAGCTTGTTTTCTAGGCCAAACCACATGTCATGTGTATATAGTATAAAAAGTAATGGGCCAAGAACACTACCCTGTGGAACACCGGATATCACATTCCTATAATCACTATGATGCCCATCAACAACAACTCTTTGAGATCTATTACTTAAAAAATCAATAATAATGCTAAGAAACGACCCACCCACTCCCAACTGTTTCAGTTTGAAAACAAGGGCCTCATGATTAACACGGTCAAAGGCCGCACTAAAATCAAGGCCAATCATACGAACTTCCCGACCACAATCAAGGGATTTCTGTACAGCATTGGAGATTGTAAGAAGGGCATCACATGCTCCAAGGCCTTTACGAAAACCAAATTGCAAACTAGGGAGTAGATGATTACCTTCAGCAAACCTATTAAGACGTTTTGCCAGAAGACGTTCAAAAACTTTAGATAATATGGGAGTTATGGAAATTGGGCGGTAATCAGTGGGACTTGAGCTACCACAAACACATTTACATAGAGGAGTAACATTACCAATTCTCCAACTAGTGCTAAAAGCTCCTCTTCTTGCTAACTTGCGCAAAATAACAGATAACTTTGGAGCTAAGAAATCTGCTGTCTTTATAAAAAACAAAGGAAAAATACCATTTGGGTCTACACCTCCATAAGCATCAAGGTCCATCAACAGAGCTTTAATCTCACGAGATCGAAAAGCTAAACCAGTTAGTTTAGCCTCAGGAAAACAGGAATGAGGAAGTTCAAGTTTTTCATTACTCTGTTTACTGTCAAAAACATCAGCCAAAAGGGTTGCCTTTTCCTTTGGACAGTGAGTGACTGAGCCATCTGGTTTAAGTAAAGGAGGAACTGTTGCATCTACACCAAAGAGTGCAGATTTAAGGGTAGACCACCATTTATGTTCCTGAGTTGTACCAGAAAGTGTTTCTTTTATGGTTAAATTGTACTCCTTTTCAGTTGAGGCATAAACTCTCTGAGCAAAAGCTCGAAGCTGAGTATAGTTGTTCCAGGTCAAATCTGATCTGTTACCCTTCCAAAGTTGATAGGCCTCCTGCTTCTCCAAAAAAGCACGTCTACAATCATCATTGAACCACGGTTTGTCCTTCACTCGGTACCTTAGCACACGAGAAGGGATACGCCTATCAATTATGTTGACTAGATTCTCATTCAAAGGGACAACAGGATCTACACTATTATATAATTGTGACCAATTCAAGCACAAAAGATCATGTAAAATCCCATTCCAGTCTGCTTGGGATTTCATATAAATTTTACAAGAATATGATATATCAGGGACACTGCAGCTACAACTAGTTTTCCTATTCTCTAGAGGCCGCTTACTACCCTTTATATCTAAATATGTGACAAAATAAACATGGGTAGAAATTTGCTTTAGTACAATATTCCTAATTCAGGAAATAAGAAGTGTTCCTGGTGTATTTATGGGTACTTTGAATGTTTCTGATGGAAGTGCTAAAGAGAAATCCATGTTTTCAAAATTCCAGATGTTATAAGTGAAAAACCAAATTTTAAAAGGGAGAAAAACAAAGGGCACCACCTAACCTAGGAGCCATTTACTTGCCTACAGGATGTGTGTGTGTGTTTTGCGACCTTCCCCCCAAGGTGGGTTTAAGCGATTGAACGATTCGTTGAATGCAGTTAGACAGACAAGTGTTTGAAGTTATGTTTGAATGTGTGAATGGGGTATTTGGTGGTTGTTGTTGAATGGTTCAGAGAAAGTCTGTTCTCACCTGACTTTTGTGAACAGAGCTTCATTGTCCATAAACCTTATTAATTTGTGACTGGCGAGCAGGTTCGATGAACCCTTCGACAGTGTAAACCCCGCTTTAGACGACTGCATCCTTAGCTTACCCTAGGACCAAGTGTCAACTCTGCATTTTGCATTTGCTTTCCAACCACCATCACTCCTGTTACTGGGTTTTTCAAATGTATTTCCTTAATCGCCCTGTCTGAAAAACTTGAAAAATATGTATTTTCGACAATTAAGTTATCAAAACTGTTCAAAATAACCTACAACACACCAGTAGCACTTTTTTCCTCTAAAAGGGAAATGGGCATATGTCTGGGATGATATTAATATGCATATCTTGGTTAAATTAGTAATCAAAAGAATAGTTTCAAATGTGCAATTTAGTAAGTAAAGTAGAAGATTGGCTTAAAGAAAGTCACATGACAGTAGAAACAGTTCTGATTGAAGAATGTAAATGACTACCAGTGCTAATAATACAGAAAATAGAAAATCAAAGTTTTGACAGAAGAATCCCCCGTTGGGAATTTTATGAATTGTTCTCAGGAGCTTCTTGTATTGGAGATAAAAACAAAAGGTGGTGATTTTCCTTTTTGAGTTATTATTACCTGCTGCAATTAGGTTATGGCATCGAAACTAGTATTTTAGTAGGGGTATATTTAATTGTAAAGTAAAACCAAATTGAAATTTCAATCCTGATTTCTGAGAATTTTATTAGTTTTTACTTATCTTAGTTTTCCCCTCACATAAGCCTGTTTCCATCAACTTCTTATATAGCTGTGTTGAGCTGATCCAATTTTGTAAATAACATCATACTCTGTATCATGAAACAAAAGGATATTCTTTTGATTTCATCAAATGTAATATCTGTTTAAAACTAAACAAAACAAATATTGATCACAGGATAAATTTGATTAATTGTAAAGCTTTGGATATGTAATTAAAGGCATTATCATCAAATACTGATCATGGATACAAATGTCAATGTTTAAGATCACCAAAAATATGAATCTATGATGAGAGTTTACAAATACAGTCTTGATATTATTATAGATGTGAGAGAGGCAAGAGAGCGTGCTAGAAATAGGAATGAAAGGCGAGCGATTGTGACGCAGTTCCGGTAGGCCCTGCTGCTTCGTCCGGTGCCTTAGATGACCGCGGAGGTAGCAGCAGTAGGGGATTCAGCAGTATGAAGCTTCAACTCTGTGGTGGAAAATGTGGGAGGTTGGGCTGTGGCACCCTAGCAGTACCAGCTGAACTCGGCTGAGTCCCTGGTTAGGCTGAAGGAACGTAGAGAGTAGAGGTCCCCTTTTTTGTTTTGTTTCTTTGTTGATGTCGGCTACCCCCCAAAATTGGGGGAAGTGCCTTTTGTATATGGATAATAACATGGAACTAATTTCCGATTGGTTGTTGTTATAGCTTGCATCCTACGTAATTTTTTGCTCCTATCAAGTTGACAAGATAGTGTAGCTTGTATCCTACTCCTTAATTACTAATTGTTACCATTCTAACAAACCTGACGTTATTTATGTCGATTATCTTTCGGCGAAGCTGGGAGGTAGCCATTAGACAAAAAGTGCCACTTCTTTATACACTCTCAGCTGTGAGCTATATCACTTTTTCTTTTGGCTCGGTAGAGAGCGGATGTCTCCTCTCTCTCCTCCCAAGGCTGACATTGGAGATTGAAATTATTCTTTCTCTTTATAGGTGTGCTTGCATCTTCTGGATCGCTTTCATGCGGACCTGTCCTGGGAGCAAGGGTGCTGTGTGCAGTACCTTTATGCCATCGCTGGATAGCGACCCACCCTCTCAATGTCCATCGTGTAGAGGGCATTGTTGTAAGTAGGCTTCGCCCTGTGTAGACTACAGCGAGTGGCCTGCCTCCCAATGGGAGAGGAAAGCACGTTCCTCTTCCTCTCCCACCCCCAAACCTCTTTTTCAAGCTCTTCCAAGGGGTGATAGATCAGGAGCGCAGACCGCTTAGCTTCTTGGCAACCCCAGGGTAGTTTCTTCCCCTAGAGGAGCAACTTCACCTCCAGCCGCTGAGGAGCCATTTTCCCTTGCAGATGTGTTGCAGGTGTTGCCCTACGAAAGAAGGGGTTGGTTGACTCCTTCAGCGTGGTGCCAGGAAGGACCCTGCTCCAGGGCCCTCAATATCTGATGCTTTGGAGGTCTGCGAAGTTCATCTGTTGCCCTCTCCTGGACCTTCCACGAGTGTACGAGACGATCACTCGCGTTCCCCCTACAACGGCCTTCTGCTGACGACGATCCTACTCGCTACAGTACATGGGGAAACATCGTCGACTGTTAACCTGTAGCTTTCTATTTCCCCCACGGTAATACTTAGGCTGTAGGTGATGATCTTCCAGAGACCAGTGCTCCTTCCACCAGCGGGGACGAGCTTCTCCATTTTCTCGTCCTTAGGGACACTCTTCTCCAGATTGTCGTTTGCAACAATCTGAAGATCATCAGGATTGTAGGTCATCGCAATCCCACCGCTCTTCGTCCAGATGGCGTTCTTGCTCTAGAACTTCATGCTCACGAGACAGACGGTCTCAACGCTCTCTTCGGAGGCGTTCCTCTTCACAAGGTAAAGTCCCGCGATCGCGTTCTTCATGAGTAACGGAGTCTAGACCTAGGTCCATATGCTTGCTTTCTAAATTGTGCCGATCTAGATCACGAGGACGATGCTCTCTTTCACGAGGACGATGCTCTCGTTCACGAGGACGATGCTCTCGTTCAGGAGGACGAAGCTCCCGTCAAGAGGGCAACGTTCACGTTTGCGTTGATGACGGGTCTCCAGCCTCCAGACGCCTTCTCGACAAGGAGTCGAGTGAAGAAACCAAGGCCTGACCTTCTGAAAAGCTTCCTTCGTGATCATCTAATAGTCCGCCTTTTGGAGAACACAAAATTTCTCTGAGCCCTCTGTGTAAGATGATCACGTTATCAGAAGAGGAATTAAAGGAGGGGTAGAGCTGATGAGTGGTAGTTGGTACTGAGACGTAGGAAGTGGATGGTCCAGTCTTTCGCACCGTATGACTGCCACCTCTTCCAATTCCTCTGCAGTTATCCCCCACTGGTCATGAGGTGGGGGATTGTTGAATCTAATGGTGAGGTCTTCCTCTTCTGAGTTGCTTTCTCCTTGGTTGAAGTCATCCACATAGGATTCTTGACTTTCCTGGGTCTGGAAAGACTGCTGTGTAATCCTAGGCCGCTGATCGTGGGGTGCAGTTTTTTTTTGCGAAAGAATGACTTGCACTTCCTTTCAAGATCCTTACTTTACCTACTTACAGGAACCGGTGCTGGAGGGGACAAAATCCTGTAGGTCGTATCCTCGGGTCTCGTGGTTTATCGGTAATGGAAAGGGGCATCTGCTGTCTATGACCCGGTTTAGGGTGCTCATCTGAAAAGGTAATAGGGATTAACCAGTAAGAATCTAAAAAGGAAATTTCCCTTTGGGAAAGGGAGCCTTTATGTGTACGAGATCTGGTGTCTCCTCAGAGGTGGGATGGCAGATACTTGGTTTTTGCTATGTTTCTAGAACCTACCTCTCAAGTTACTGTACCATGCAGATGTAGGGGTGATAGAGTCATAGCGGCAGGTCTGGATGGGCCTAGAGCTCCTATCTCATGTAGTCGAATGGCGCCGCTCAACGCTAGGTTCTTGATGGGGGTTGGAGAGGCCGATTTCCATCCAAAAGAATTAGAGAAGTAGGGTTAGGAGGAAGCTTACTTTTCCTTTCTATCCCTCTTGTAGGTGAAGGTGCTGATTCCCCCCACATGCTGGCGCTTTTATGCCCGGGGAGGAACTACAAGGAGAAAGCTTATCTGCAGATCTCAGAGACGAATTGCTAGTTTTCGACGAGACTTTGAGCGTTAGGAGAAAACTGGTGAGTGTAGGATGCACGGTGGTCAAGCTATCGCGAGGACGATGTAGATTGCAAGGAAGAGGGCGAGGTGGGTTGGTGAGGCCCCATGAACGCGAGGGGGGAATATTCGGTAATTCCTCAGAGGAGAACCCTGTCAAGAGTATGTAGGACGAGGGGGATACTTGGGTGTAGCAAGATCTCCTAGATTAAGGGGAGCGACTTGCTGCGAATGAGAGCTCTGGTAGTGATGGAGTGGCAGACTGGGAATTCCTTCTGCGTGGTGAAGGCGAGGATCATCGGTAAGGTGAGGAGGCATCAGAAGAGCGCATAGGAGTAAACACAGCCTGTAAGGATGAAGATGGCATTGAGTCTGTGTTCCGACAGTTTCTCTTTCAGCAAATTAGGAAGTGTTTTCTTCGATGGCTAGACTGAAATACCCAGGGAAGGCCACAGTAGTCAAAGGGCATCCACTCTCTGTAAATCAAGAGAACAGGAAGGATTAGTGGAACTATTGTACTCCGAGGGGAGGCAACACCGCTTTGCTTCCAACGGAGCCTCTTTGTTCCAGAGGTTAATCGCAAGTTGAATGACCATCGATCTTACCTGACCACCCTCTGGAGAAAGACAGCAGCAAAGAGTTGGAAGAGAGAGTTCCAGAGGAAGAAGAAGTAGGTCTGGACTTCCTAGACTTCGAGGAAGACCCCAAAGGCAAAGACTCCTTTGTAGCCTTCTTCCTCCTGCTGAACAACACCCACTGGGAGGATAGCTATTCCCTCCATTCCTCACAAGGTGAGACTTCAGAGCATACGTGCCCCTGACTTAGGCAGTGAGGATCTACCTCGACATTGTTCATATATGTCCTGCAGGTCTTAGGTATGATCCATGGACACATCACAAGCAAACAGCAAGTACAGTAATACCTTGAGATACAAGCTTAATGCATTCCGGGACCCGAGCTTGTAAGTCAATTCGCTCGTATCTTGGATAAATGTTTCCCATATAAAATACTGTAACTAAAAAAAATTAATCCGTTTCCACCCTCTGAGAAAACACCTAAAAACTATACAGTATTACAGTGGTAAAACATTTTTAATTGTTCTAATTCACAACCTACACTCACAAAATAACAAATACCTGTGTATTGGTTATGATCTGCAATAAAATGTGACATTATTATGGAGTTCTTACCTTCGAGACAGACGGTAGCAGCTAACGGCGGTGTGTGCGGAGGAGGAGGGAGAGAGAAAGGGGAGGAAAGAGACTTGACGGCAACACATTTGGTACGCTACACTTTTGTAACACCACGTAACATAACTTAAACTTTAAATTTAACTTAAATGAAATTAGCTTACAGTACACACACTTAAAAATAAATGCTAATCTTACGTTACACTAAACTTGACTCTAATTTGGTTTTCATTTTCATTTTTTTTTTTTACTTTACTTCTTCCAGCTTGGGTCTTTTTGCCTCGCTTTTTTACAAGCTTTCACCTTCACTTTTTGCCGGCCTTTTTAAAAGGAACCTATCTAGGGATGTTTGCTTTTGTCTCCCCTTCAAAATGTTACAAAAATGACGTACACAAGTGTCGTCACAAAAGGCTAACGCACGACCACACGCCAACTTGTCCGGGTGCCTCTTTTCCATAAAATCAGAAAACTCCTGTCACTTTGCTAACATGGCTCTGATTTCTTTCTTTATAGCATCCTTCTGCTGGAGGATGGTACATATTGTTGATGTACTCCTCTCATATTGGCGAGCCAGCTCAGTCACTCTTACACCACTCTCATGTTTTTCGATTATTTCATGCTTTTTCTCTATTGTCATCATACGCTTTTTCTTTTCACTAACCCTTGTTTGCGCTCGCTTGCTTTGGACCTATTGCTTATTCATTTAATTCTGTACTGATTAACGCAAAAAAACACGTAAAAAATGCAAACATTACAGTCAATGCTCGGAGATAACTTTACGCGATGGAGATCCGACGAGTAAGAGCGAGCGATGCTGTCCTTGTGAGCGACCTCTTGCACACTCGGCCACCTAGCGGCCGCATAGAGAACCGTCTTGTATCCTATACAGGTATCTCAAATTTGTCTCGTATCTCGGGGCAAAAATTTGCTCATAAATTTCCTCGTATCTCAAATTTCTCATATGTTGGGACACTCGTATGTCGAGGTATTACTGAACACAGCTGGAAAAAATAGCAGAAAAAAATTAATAAGTTTAAACAGCTTAAACTGCTAAATTCACAGCCAGAGGAACAATTTCTCTCTATGGCACCAGAAATTCACTTGAGTTTAGAGTTAGATGGAAGGCCCAGCAGTCAATGTGGTAAACAATCCTACTGGTCATTTACACCTCATTAAAAAGTTTAACAGTTGTAGTCCAGCCTTTTCTGTTATTTTACTCCATATAAGTACAGTAAAGAACAAATGGTTTGTTTGTTCCGTAACTTGAATACAAACCACGCTATTTAATAGGGGTATTACTTTTGGCGTAGCTGAAATGACGAGCCATTAATTTTTTTACGAGGGTTAACTACCCACACCGCAAGTTAGTGGGGGTAGGGAGGGTAGCTTGCTACCGCTTCCCCTCACACACCTGTGATTGAGCTCACTTTGCTCTCGGCTCGTATGGTGAACGGATATTACCGCTCTTCATCCTCGCCGATATTTGGCAGCCATTAATGCTTTTTTGCTTTTTCTTTTCTCTTAAGTGTGTGTGAAGTTGGCTTCTGCAACCATGCGCACCTGCCCTGGACTTCCGACCGCCCCTATGGAACATTCATGTCGGCGGTCGAGACTGGTCCTCACACCCTTTGTCCTTCTTGCAGAGGCCAACGGTGTGATTGAGTGGTCTTCCTCCCAGTGGGAGAGGTTTTCGCGACGGCGGAAAAAGTCCAAGCGGGATGTTTCTCCTTCGAAGGAAGAAAACCCCAAGGCCTCTTCTTCTGTCGCCTAAACCTCTTCCAAAACTCCTACTCGATGGGTCTCTTTCGAGAGACCGTCGAGCAGTACCGTAGACCAATTTATTTCTGTCCAACCTCTGGTCTCGAAAGATGACGTTGCTTCCCCTAGCGAAGCAGCTCAACCTCTCCCCCCCAGGGAGGCCATGTCACTAACTTCCCTCTTTCAGATTTGGTCCTCCTTGGGGCTCACGGGTTCGCCCTCCAAGGAGGTTTTTTCTTGATTACATCCGCCTGGGTGCTTCTGTCAAGCAATCGTTGTCAGTGTCAGAGGTAGATCCCCTGACACTTGACGACATTGTTCTGTCAGAGGTGTCTCATGCGGCGTCACCCATCTCCTCTGCCACTCCAGACTCTATGGTAGCTGACAGCTTAGTTTCCCCAGTTCCTGACCATCCTCCGAGGGGGAAACTAAGTTCATCATCAGTGTCTCCTGCTACTGTTTCTCACCCTCGGAGGACTGCTGACAGTCAACTGGCTGATCCAACGGCCCCCAGAGGGCGCATCCATTGGAAAGGCGCCTTAGAGGCCTTCCTTCACCTGCGGTGAGGAGGGGCCTCTTTGGTTCAACGTCGTCTATGCAGTCCCCCGCAGAGGAGCCTCTAGACCGATCGTCCATCACTGCACCTGCAACCAGTCTTGTGACTTTGGTCCTGGACCTCCCTGCAGATCGTTCGCAATCTCCTTCAGTGGAGGGTCGTCCTTTTAAAGTACACATCGACCATCCACCCGACAGACCTGCCGACCTTCCATCACCGTTCCTGCGTAGGCCTAACAAGGCTCCTCCTGAGCGCGCAATAGTGCGCTAATGTACCGCGTACCACGCGCCCACGTAAACTGACCAGCGCTCATTAGCAGCTCGTCAGGCCCAAACACTGCGGCGCACCACCCATCTTGCTCGCCCTTACACTGGGCAACAACCTCACGAGCTTACGCGCCAACTTGACCAGAGCTCGACCACGCGCGCCCACATGCGCACACGCGCCATCGATCTCCTGCGCACCAGGGCTCTCCTGCACCGACGTGCCCACGATCTCCTATGCGCCAATGTTCACCGACGCGCCAGTTACCTGTGCGCCAATGTTCTCCTGCGCAACAGCGCTCTCCCTTGGGCCAACATGCCCACATCACGCTCTCCTGAGCGCCATCTTGCGCGCCATCACTCTCCTGCACGCAAGTTCGTAGGTAAGGCAACAAGCCTGTTGCCCCCACCTGCGTGCCATTCTTTACCGGCACGCCAGCGCTCACCTGTGCACACTCACAGAGATACGCGCGCGCCCTCTCTCTCTTAGAGACGCGTCCCCATCATGATTCTACTGTGCGCTCGGAGACATTCTCTTGCTCGAGCGCCCTAATTCTTAGACAGATGCGTGCGCCAATAGTCTTCCGCGCGCGAGCACCAATATTCTCCCTCGTGTGCGTGTGAGCACCATTACTCGCCCTCGCGCGAGCACCATTACTCGCCCTCGCGCGAGCACCATTACTCGCCCTCGCGCGAGCACCATTACTCGCCCTCGCGCGAGCACCATTACTCAACCTCGCACAAGCAACAATATTCTCCCGCGCGCGAGCCTGCGCACCACAAGGAATGACATTTGGCAAGGTCACCATAGCCTCATTCCCCTCCCCGCTAGCGCATACCACCGCGCATTGTGGGAGAAGGGAAATATGCAGAGGGGTTCAAGATCCCAAAGTTACTTCCTAAGGCAAACCCACCCCTACCAGTAACTCCTCCCAGGGATCCTTCGATCCCTTTCCCTTCAGGGGATATTTCTGACAGTGTGTCTGTCAGCTAACAGCCCTGGTTCAGTGCCCTGATCAGAGCCGTAACCCAGGCTTTTAAGTCTGTCCTCTCTGATCTAGGACACGGAACGATGGCTTCCTCTACCCCTTTGAAGAGTAAAATAGGAGTTCTGGACGCGGTCACTTCCCCGAGGGCGAAACTGACTCCACTCAGACCATCAAGGCAAGTTCCTCCTATTTCTTGGACTATCTCTCCATCCCTTTTGGACGAAGATCTCCCGTCACCAAGGGAACCACTCGAAGAGAAATTTTCCCCCATCGCAACAATAGAGGAAACCTCTTTTCACGCCGAGAGTTCCACACAGTCCGGGAATAGAAGGGACATGCAACACTCATCAATGCTGGAGTCTTACATCCTTCCCTGGAAGGAATCTAAAGACTCCAAAACATTGCCAAAGTCCTCCAGTAGGGCTAGGGTGGAGCCAGCCAGTCACGGAATGTCCGCGACTCTCCCCAAGAAGAGCCTGCAGGGATAGAAGGAGACTTTGCTGCAAGTCCTACAACAGGAGGAGACCAGCTGGAGTCAGAACATGCATTTTGGCAGGTTCTGACTTTAATGAGGGTTCTCAACGGGTTTTCCGACCCAGAGATCCCCCCTCGAGAGGGCTAAGAAACGGTCCTAGACGGCGTCTTTGGTACTCAAAAACCCTCTAAGACCAGTGCAGCCCTGCCCTGGTCTCAAGGGGTAAAGAGTACCAGGGACAAGATCACCCAGCAGCTCTACGAAATGTCCTCCTCCAACCGTTCCGGTACCACGAACAAGCTCCTCCCACCTCCTCTCGTACAGCAGAGGAGGTACTTCGAGATCCTGGAGGAGCCTTGTTCAGCTCTTCCACTTCACCATTTGCTGGAAGAGCTAACCAGGGCAGTCCCTCTTGAGAGACTCTCCAACCGGCAGGTTTCATTCTTGAAAGCCGAGATCCTCAACCAGGAGAAGGTTGCGAAGTGTGCTATGCAAGCTACTTCGTGCCCTGATATCTGGTTGGGGACCTTCGGTATCCTGTACAATCTGAGGATTTCTCCCAGGAACGTACCAGGAAACCTATGGAAACCTTCCTTCTCTCAGGTACTCGCACGATCGAGTTTCTTGCCCACCAAGTCTAGAACTTGTGGGCAAATACCATCCTGAAACGTAGGGATGCAGTAGCTGAGAGATTCCACCAGAAGGTCCCTAGCGCCGAGATCAATAGGCTCAGACATTCCTCCATAGAGGGGTCTGTTCTGTACGAGCCTAAGATCTGGAACATGCTGCTCAGAGGTGGAGGAAGTCCCATCAAGACTCTCTCCTCCATAGGGCTTTAACATCTAAGCCCTACAAACCTCCAGCACCATAGAAGTCCCCTCCAACCAAGACCACTACAACGACAATTTCAGCGAAGACAATGGTGTCTAAGGCCTGACAGGAAAGGCAAAAAGTCCTCAAGGGGAGGTAAAAATCCTAGAGGGAGTAGCCAAGGCCACAAACTCTAGGATAGGCAGTCCCCCTGCATTTCCTCCAGTGGGAAGATGGTCTACAGAGTTGCGCAAACAGGTGGCAGCAACTCGGGGCTGATTCCTGGACAATCTCAGTGATCAGTCTAGGATATCGTGTCCCGTTCATAACATCTCTACCTCCCCTGACGAAGAATCCAGACCCTGTTGAAGAAGGGCGCTCTCCAAGAGGTCCTCGACGGATCCCCAGGCTTCTTCAGTCGACTCTTTCTTGTAAAGAAGGTGTCTGGAGGCTGGAGACCAGTCATCTACCTCTCAGCTCTGAACAAGTTTGTCATACAAACTCCGTTCAGCATGGAGACGTCAGACTAGCAGTAAGACCGCAAGACTTCATTTGCACACTGGACCTAAAGGACGCGTACTTCCAGATCCCAGTCTATCCGTCTTCAAGGAAGTACAGACAGTCCCCAACTTACGAACACAATAGGGACCAAGAGTCTGTTCGTAAGCTGGATTGTTCGTAAGTCGTTAGTGTTAAATTTTGGTCTAGAGTAAGCGCAACCTAACTCAGATGTCTACGATTTTCAGCCGTAGAAGTCAACAAATAGCCAATTTCATATAGAATAGGTTATTACAAATATTTTACTTTATCATATTACAGTAGTCTGTATAATACTGTAAAGTTCAGTACAGTATGTTGTTTTATTATCCTGTACTGCACACTACATAATAGAAACTTGCACAAACAATCGGCCATACATATTATTATTATTATTATTATTACTTACTAAGCTACAACCCTAGTTGGAAAAGCAGTATGCTATAAGCCCAGGGGCTCCAACAGGGAAAATAGCTCAGTGCGGAAAGGAAAAAAGGAAAATAAAATATTCTAAGAAGAGTAACAACAATAAATATCTCCTATATAAACTATAAAAACTTTAACAAAACAAGAGGAAGAGAAATAAGATAGGAGAGTGTGCTCGAGTGTACCCTCAAGCAAGAGAACTCTAACCCAAGACAGTGAAAGGCCATGGTACAGAGGCTATGGCACTACCCAAGACTAGAGAACAGTGGTTTGATTTTGGAGTGTCCTTCTCCTAGAAGAGCTGCTTACCATAGCTAAAGAGTCTCTTCTACCCTTACCAAGAGGAAAGTGGCACTGAACAATTACAGTGCAGTAACCCCTTGGGTGATGAAGAATTGTTTGGTAATCTGTGTTGTCGGGTGTATGAGGATAGAGGAGAATATGTAAAGAATATGCCAGACTATTCAGTGTGTATGTAGGCAAAGGGAAAATGAACCGTAACCAGAGAGGAGGATCCAATGTAGTACTGTCTGGCCAGTCAAAAGACCCCATAACTCTCTTGACTGGCCAGACAGTACTATGCACTGCATTTCTGAATCAGCTGACTTGAAGTAAAATCGTAGTAAATATAGTGTACTTTACATTTAGTACAGTACTGTACATTAATTCCTTTTTAAATAAATGTACTGAAAGCTATTTTATTGTTCCATTACCCATTTTTTTTTTTTGCTAGAAACTTACATAAACAAGCAGCCATTTGCATTATGTACTGTACTGTAATGTTTACCTTTTCATGCGCTGATAAAATCAGCTGACTTGTACCGTACTGTATTTACTGTATGTAACAGTACTGTGCATTTAACTGCTTCATGGTTGTTTTGGTATTGTTAAATAAAATGCAGGAGGTTAGTTTACTGAATTGTTTTATTTTAATTTTGACAGACGGAATCATTCTTTGTAGAGTATACGTCACGTATCTTGTGACGTCATGTATTTGGCGGAAGAGCGCTGACAAACCGAATGATTTCCTTTCATTATGCTGCCGAGTAATCTTATTAAAGCATTCCCATAATCGAAACACCGAGTAACGATATCAAGTTTGTTCCGTAACCGAAATACAAACCACGCTATTTACAAAGGGGTTTTACTTTTAGCGCAGCTGAAATGACGAGCCAATAGTTTTTAACGAGGGTTAATTACCCCCGCTCTAGTTAGCGGGGGGTGGGGAAGGGTAGCTTGCTACCCCTCCCCCCTCCACACACCGGTGACTTGGTTCACTTCACTTTTGGCTCGGCGGTGATCAGACGTGTCTGTTCATCGCCTTCGTGACAGCCTTTAATTTTCTTCTTTTTCTTTTCAGCTTGTGTGATTGGTTGGAAGTTGACCTTCAGTTATTTTCTTTTATTTAATATGCGGACATGCCCTGGAGTTGCCGGCCGTCCTTGTGGGACTTTCATGTCGGACGTGATTACGGATCCTCACACCCTCTGCCCTCAATGTCGGGGCCGACGGTGCGACCAGGATAACATGTGCCGTGAGTGCAGGGAGTGGTCTGCCTCCCAGTGGGAGAGGTTTGGCCGTCGGCGTAAGAAGAAGTCCAAGAGAGACCGTTCTCCTCCGGGGTTAGCCTTGAAGGAGGAAGGTTCTCGGGACTCTTCTTCCGCCGCCCAAACCTCCTCCGAAGCTCCCCCTCGTCCGCCTCCTAAGGAGAGTCGTCCGAGTGGGAGCGCAGGCCCTTGTTCTGTTTCCCTACCTTCGGTGGGGGGAGAGGGCGTCGCCTCCCATAGCGAGGCGGTTCCCCCTCCTCCTCCGGGGGAGGTTATTGATAATGCCTTATCCAGTGATGATCTTTTACAGATTTGGTCGTCCCTGGGGCTTAAGGGCTTGCCCTCCAGGGTCGCTCTTATTGACCTTGTCTCGTTGGGGGCCGCTGTTAAACAGTCGCCGGTGGTAGCGGAGGTAGACCCTCTGTCTATTGTCGACGTCGTGGTGACAGAGGCCTCCGACATGGCTGGGCCTTCCGACGCAGGTGCTGTTGCTGGTGATGGTGCTCTAGGCTCTCCTCCTCCTTCCGTGCATCCTTCAAAGGGGGAAGTGAGTCCTTCGGTCTCGACTGCTGCCCAGCTTCCTTCTGAGGGAAGTGTTTTGACGGAGACTCCCCTTCGGAGGACCGATGGTCCCGACGATCTCCCCCGAGGCCGCCTCCGCCGTAAGGCTCACCGCCCTCTACGCCACAAGGGCCTCCCTTCCCCTTACAGGGGGACTAAGAGGCGCCTTTTTGGGTCTTCGTCCTCCAGGGGGGACTCTCCTCGTCAGCCTCAACCGACTGCTCCGCCCTCCTTGAACCTCTCTGCAGACCGCTCACCATCTCCTGCCGGATCTTCGCCTTCTGGAGAACTCGTCACCCGACGGGCAACGGTCCCTTTGGGGCTAAGGGATTCTTCCCTTACGCGAGCAGGGCTAGCGCACAAGCGCTCTCCTGCTTGCCAGCGATCTCCTGCTCGCCAAGACTCTCCTGCTCGCCGACGCTCACCTGCTCGTCGGCTCTCTCCTGATGTTCGCCCCCCTCGCCAGCGCTCTCCTGCTCGTCAGCTCTCTTCCGAGCGTCAGCGCTCATTTGAGGACCATCGCCCTGCGGTCTCTGACCACCCTTTAGTTCCTGCTGAACTCCCTGCTCACCATCCACCTGGTCCTGTGGCTACGCAACATCGTGCTGCGCGTGTGTCAGAAACACATGTTCGCCAACGCGCCAGCGATCTTCCCGTTCCTGCTCGTGAACGCGCCGCACCACCTGTCCTCTCACAGGACACGCGTCGACCTTCTGCTCGCCAGTGATCACCAGCTCGCCAGCGATCACCAGCTCGCCAGCGATCACCTACACATGCATGCTGCCCGCCATCGCACGACCCTGCATGATCGCCCGCTTACGCATGCTGCTCCTCACCGCACTACCCTGAACGATCGCCCTCCTGCGGATGCTGATCACCATCGCACCCTTTCACGCGATCATTCACCTGCGCATGCTGCTCGCCATCGCACAACCCTGCACGATCGCCCGCTTACGCATGCTGCTCCTCATCGCACAACCCTGAACGATCCCCCTCCTGCGGATGCTGATCACCATCGCACCCTTTCACGCGATCATTCACCTGCGCATGCTGCTCGCCATCGCACAACCCTGCACGATCGCCCGCTTACGCATGCTGCTCCTCATCGCACAACCCTGAACGATCGCCCTCCTGCGGATGCTGATCACCATCGCACCCTTTCACGCGATCATTCACCTGCGCATGCTGCTCGCCATCGCACAACCATGCACGATCGCCCGCTTACGCATGCTGCTCCTCATCGCACAACCCTGAACGACCGCCCTCTTGCGGATGCTGATCACCATCGCACCCTATCACGCGATCATTCACCTACACATGCTGCTCGCCATCGCTTACCATCACGCGGTCATTATCGCCAGCGATCTTCTTCACCTACGCGACAGCACGATCCCTTGCCGTCGCGCCATCGCTTGCGTTCGTCGCCTCAGACACGTGTTCATTTACCTGCCCACTCGTCTGCGCACCCGCTCGCCTGCGCGCCCGCGCGATCACCCGCGCAACCATTCGCCTTTGCGCGACCGTTCACCCTCGCGCGACCATAGTTCGCGGCGAATTCCACAGCCGGTGGTAGCAGCAGGTACGCGTGCTCCTAGACGGCACTCGGGATCACCTCCATCCAAGCACAGGTTGGTATTGCAGGACGAAGACAGGTCAGTACAGCATTCTTCCCCACCTTCTTTTCAGGCAGGTACCGTCGTGTCCACTCCAAAGGATCGCCCGATCCCTTTCACCTTAGCGAGGATTTCGGACTCTGTGTCCTTTGAGCAGCAGACTTGGTTTGGTCCGCTGGCACGGGCACTAGTGAGGGTTATGAAACCAGCACTCGCCGGCCAGGGTAACAAACCAGCGGCTGTCTCTCCTACGCTGAAGAGAAAGAGAGGAGTGGACTTCGTGGTGACTTCCCCCAGGGCGAAGTTGGTTCCCAAGAGGTCGGTCTCGAGGGTCCCCTCTCCTGCACGAGTACTCTCTCCTTCTCCCGTGGACGAGGCCTTTCCGTCCTCAGGTGAGTCCAGTGGGGCGGTAGTCTTCCCCTCGGCACCAGGGGGGGAGACTTCGCTTCAGGCAGGAGAATCGTCTCGTGAGGAAGGGATCCTGTATCCCTCCTAGGAGGGAACCCAAGGATTTCAAGACCATCCCTAAATCCTCTGCAAGGATTTGACAGGAACCCACGACTACCCAGGGGAATGTCCACGTATCACCCCAGGAAGAGATTCCTGGGGCAGGAGACTTAGCTGCCAGCCCGCAGGGAGGAGAACAGCAAGAGTCCGAACATGCCTTCTGGCAGGTCCTAAGCCTGATAAGGCAACTTAACAGTCTTACGGATCCAGTCATCCCCCCGTGAAGGCAAAGACACGATTCTGGATAAAGTGTTTGACGTTCGGAAGGCCCCTAAGACCAGTGCAGCTCTGCCCTGGTCTCGGGGGCTGAAGAGTGCCAGAGCTAGGGCCAATGCTCAGCTCGCACTTCTTGCCTCCTCCAGTCGTTCCACTGCCGGGAACAAACTCATCCCTCCTCCTCGCCTTCAGCAGAGGAGGTATTTCGAGATCCTGGGTGAGCACAACCTCGCTCTTCCTCTCCATCACTCTGTGGAGGAGCTGGCGAAGGGAGTTCCCTTGGAGAAACTCTCTGCCCGGCAGGTGTCGTTCTCGGCGGCAGAGATCCTTAACCACGAGAAGGTCGCTAAGTGTGCCATGCAGGCCACTTCGTGGCTAGACTTCTGGTTAGGATCTCTGGGCATCCTATTGCGATCGGAGGACTTGTCCAAGGAGACCAATAGGAAGGCCCTAGAGACCTTCTTGCTCTCGGGCACCCGCTCCATCGAGTTTTTGGCGCACCAGGTTACCACCCTGTGGGCCAACTCGGTGTTGAAGCGTCGCGATGCTGTGTCCGAGAGATTCCATCCGAAGGTCCCCACCGTAGATGTGTGTAGGCTCCGACATGCCTCCCTCCTGGGGGAGAGCCTGTTTGAGCCTCAAGACTTGGAGCGAACGGCTGAGAGGTGGAGGAAATCCAGCACGGACTCCCTCCTCCACAGGGCCCTTACAACTCGGCCCTATAAGCCTCCAGCCCCGCCACAACAGCAGCAACAGCCTCGTAAGGCTCCCAAACAGGCACCGGCAGCTAAGAAAGTGGTGTCTAAGCCCCAGCCCTTTCCAGCCAAGGTCAAGAGGGGCGGTAAGTCCTCCAGGGGAGGCAAGACTTCTAGGGGTGGCGGCCGCGGCCGCAAGCCCTAGGGGTGGCAGTCCCCCTGCGTGTCCACCTGTGGGGGGATGCCTTCAGCGTTGCGTCCGCAGGTGGCAACATCTCGGGGCCGATGCTTGGACGGTCTCAGTGATCGGCCAAGGTTATCGCGTCCCGTTCACGTCATCTCAACCTCCCCTGACAGCGAATCCAGTGTCGTTGAGCTCCTATGCCATGGGATCGGCAAAGGGGCTGGCCCTTCAGGCCGAAGTCGAGACCATGTTCGAGAAGGGTGCTCTCCAGGAGGTCGTGGACGGCTCTCCAGGCTTCTTCAGTCGACTCTTTCTTGTAAAGAAGGCTACTGGAGGCTGGAGACCCGTCATCGATCTCTCGGCTCTGAACAGGTTTGTCAAACAAACCCGGTTCAGCATGGAGACAGCAGACACGGTCAGACTTGCGGTGAGACCACAAGACTTCATGTGTACACTGGATCTAAAGGATGCGTACTTCCAGATCCCAATCCATCCGTCTTCCAGGAAGTACCTGAGATTCTGCCTAGACAACAAGATCTACCAGTTCAAGGTGCTGTGTTTCGGTCTCTCCACAGCTCCTCAGGTGTTCACCAGTGTTCACCCTGATTTCGACTTGGGCGCACAGGAACGGCATTCGTCTCCTTCGTTACCTAGACGATTGGCTGATCCTAGCAGACTCGGAGTCGACCCTTCTTCGACACCGAGACAGGCTTCTAGATCTTTGCCAGGATCTGGGGATCGTGGTAAACCTCGATAAGTCCTCTCTGCAGCCGTCCCAACGACTGGTTTATCTAGGCATGCTAATAGACACCAATCTCCACAAAGCCTTTCCATCAGACGACCGGATAGCAAGGCTGAGGAGGGTGGCGGAACCTTTCCTCAGGCGAAAAGAACTCCCCGCCCAATCGTGGTTGCGTCTCTTGGGCCACCTATCCTCCCTGGCCCGTCTGGTTCCAAACAGCCGCTTCAGGATGAGATCCCTTCAATGGCGGCTCAAGTCCCGGTGGAATCAAGGATCCGATTCCCCGGACACTCTGATCCCAATGGGGTCTCTGGAACAGACGGACTTGCGGTGGTGGCTGGCCGACGAGAACCTGCTAAAGGGAGTGAGTCTTCTCGTCCTCCCCCCGGAATTGACTCTGTTTTCTGACGCGTCAAAAGAAGGGTGGGGGGCGCACGTTCTGAACCAGAGGGCCTCAGGCCTTTGGTCAGAATCAGAAAAGTGCCTACACATCAACCTGCTAGAATTGAAGGCCGTCTTTCTGGCCCTTCAACAGTTCCAACGGTTCCTGGCGGGTCACTCCGTGGTGGTGATGAGCGACAACACCACGGTAGTGGCTTATATCAACAAGCAGGGAGGCACTTTTTCGCAACAGCTATCCCATCTTGCAGTAGAGACTCTGAGGTGGACCGAAACCCACTCGATAACACTATCAGCTCGCTTCATTCCTGGCAAGAGGAATGTGCTCGCTGATAGTCTGAGCCTTGGCCTCGGCCAAGCGAGTTAGTGAACTTCATGGTCTCTCGTACGACATCGCCCATTCAAGGGGATGGGGGGAGGTAACGTTCAGGTTTGTCCCTGAGTTTGTGGCCAAGACTCAGAATCCTGGAGTGCCGGATCCTCGGTTCGACTCTTTCAGGGTCGCGAGTCTCCGTTCTGTAACAAACGACCCAGACCAGCTGCTACTATGCCCAGTGAGGTGTCTGAGGTACTACTTGAAGAGAACGGCTGCAGTCCGTCCTCATGTGCGAGCTTTGTTTGTGAGCACAGGCAGGACAAAGAGGAGGGTCACCAGGAACACCATCTCTGCTTGGATTCGAAGGGTTATCCACCATGCCCTGAATCCTGACCCTCCTCCGTCACGTCGCCCTCAGGCCCACGATGTCAGGGGTATTGCTACATCCCTGGCCTTCAAGAGAAACTTCTCTGTGACGCAGGTACTTCAAGCTGGGGTCTGGAAGCGTCAAACGACCTTCACAGCCCACTACCTGCAAGACGTGACCCACAGGAGCCTCGATACGTTCTCTATCGGCCCTGTGGTGGCTGCACAACAGCTGGTCTAACCTCAGGCTCCTTTTTGGACAAGTAGCAGTAGGTTGAGGGCGTTGTTACCCGGTCTTAGTCTGTGTGAATGAAAGAGTATGTCTGACCCTTACTTCTTTCTTCATTCTCCCCTCTCTTGGGGAAGCAGCATCCTGGTCCTCGCATAGCTGACCTCGACCTCTGCAGGTAACCCATGCTTCTTTGTGCTCCTAGTATTAAGCTTAATACTGTTGCGTCTCCCATACCCTGACGAGGTGGTATGGGGAACGTCCTATCCTAGAATTCCTATCTGAAGGTCTCAAGGTCAACTTCATAGGACGAGTCACACTCTCCTCCTCACACTACTTATGTAGGCCACTCGTTCCTAGCGATGCTAGGAACCTGTGAGGTACAGGGGCTCCCTCTCTCTAGTGCTGCTCACTAAGGGATCGAGCCCCCGGGCAAGCCGAAGTCAGTAAGGCTGGGGACTTTCCACCCTTCCTAAGGGGTAAGTCACCCTTTGTAAATAGCGTGGTTTGTATTTCGGTTACGGAACAAATGACAAATTCGAAGATAATTTGTATTTTTCCTAACCATACAAACCTTAGCTATTTACACATATGTGCCCGCCATCCCTGACCCCCAAGTCAAGTCCTACCTCTAAGTGAAGTGAAACAAGTCACCGGTGTGTGGAGGGGGGAGGGGTAGCAAGCTACCCAACCCCACCCCCCGCTAACTAGCGCGGGGGTAATTAACCCTCGTTAAAAACTATTGGCTCGTCATTTCAGCTGCGCTAAAAGTAAAACCCCTTTGTAAATAGCTAAGGTTTGTATGGTTAGGAAAAATACAAATTATCTTCGAATTTGTCATGTTTTAGTGCTCTGTATCAATAGTTATGAGATTAGTACAACTTACCGTAAAGTCAAGAAAAAAAAAGTCTGATGACGTTATATTTCTTCTGGCGGAAGGCGAGAGACAAATCAAGTGATTTTCTTCCGATCCGTTACTATTCCCATAATCGAAACATCGAATAAGGATATAAAGAATTTTTTAATAATTTTCAAAGAAATATGAAGATTTAACAGCATTAAAAATCAAAATACGGGGAGGGAGGGAGGGAGAGAGAGAGAGAGAGAGAGAGAGAGAGAGAGAGAGAGAGAGAGAGAGAGAGAGAGAGAGAGAGAGAGAGAGAGAGAGGGGGGGGTGCGTATTCCGTGTATAACTAATAATAAGGTCTATCAACGAACTGCATGGAAAATGTGATACCCTATAATATATTGGCGCTGTTGTAATATTCACTATGAAGAGATTTCGAACTATATGTGCGCATAATCGTAAAACTGCAGCGTCACCTTGAGATCAGCTGATCTCCCAACCAAAAGTAAATCAAAAGTAATTGTTGATTATTGAAATGCTCAAGAAATTGAAAAAAAATATGAACGTGCTTTAATAAACCACAATTAAACAATAATGTCTAATGAAATATGAAGGCTTAATATTGAACGAAAAATTGAATACTGTATGAAGCTTTAGAATTAACTACCCGTATGCGATTGACAGAGCGAGCGCACACACACAGAAAGAGCTACAACGATTTCGCATGATACCTAATAATAAGAACTGTAGGGAAACTGATTTTCTGTAACATATTGGCGCTGATGTATTATTCATCTTGAAGATATTTCTAATATGTTAACCCTTTTACCCCCGGGGTATTTGGAAATTTCCAACCCTCAACCCCCAGGGGGTTATTTTTTTCCCAGCACATTTTGCAGTATATTTTTTTTAAATTGCTCTAACAGCCTTAATTTTGGTCATACAGAGGTCAGGTTGGTCTCATTCTCTTGGAAAATGCCTGAATTTTCTCAATAAAATATCAAAAAATATGAAAAATAAATTTTTATAGCATTTTTTTGCAAGGACGTACCGGTACGTCCATGGGGGTAAAGGGATGACTTTTGTGAAACGTACCAGTACGTCCTTTGGGGGTAAAAGGGTTAAGAAATAAAAAAAAAATCCCAAAAGTCTGATGACGTTATATTTCTTCTGGTGGAAGGCGAGAAGCAAATCAAGTGATTTTCTTCCGATCCGTTACTATTCCCTTAATTGAAACATCGAATAAGGATATAAAGAATTTTTTATTAATTTTCAAAGAAATATGAAGTTTTAACTGCATTAAAAATCAAAATACAGAGAGAGAGAGAGAGAGAGAGAGAAGAGAGAGAGAGAGAGAGAGAGAGAGAGAGAGAGAGAGAGAGAGAGAGAGAATTTAACTTGAGATGAAATCTACGGATGTTTACGAACATGTTTGGACTTCCTTCAATTTGTGTTCGTATGTACCGTTGTTCGTAACTCGAATGTTCGTAAGTAGGGGAGCGACTTCTTAAGATTCAGCCTGGACAACAGAATATACCAGTTCAAGGTGCTGTGCTTCTGTCTTTCCACAGCACCACAAGTCTTCACCAGAGTGTTCACCCTAGTATCATCTTGGGCACACAGGATTGGCATCCGTCTCCTCCATTATCTGGATGACTGGGTAATCCTAGCAGACTCGGCGTTAACCCTTCTTCAACACCGAGACAAACTTCTGAGACTTTGCCAGGATCTGGGGATCATGGTAAATCTTGAGAAGTCCTCTCTGCTTCCCACTCAAAGACTGGTATACCCAGGCATGATTATAGACACCTCTCTCCACAAAGCCTTCCCATCAGATGACAGGATAGCAAGGCTGAGAAAGGTCGCAAGACCTTTTCTCAGACGAGAACTTCCAGCCCAAGCGTGGCTACGTCTCCTCGGTCACCTTTCATCGCTGCCCCGTCTAATTCCCAATGGTCGCCTCAGGATGAGATCCTTCCAATGGCGACTCAGGTCCCGGTGGAATCAAGATTATGACTCCCCGGACATCCTGATCCCCATGGGACCTGCAGAACTGACAGACCTCCAGTGGTGGGTGGCAGACGAGAATCTACGAAAGGGAGTGGATCATCTCGTCCCACCCCCGGATTTGATGCTATTTTCAGACACTTCTAAAAAAAGGGTGGGGGCCCACGTGCTGCACCACACGACCTCGGGCCTTTGGTCAGAGTCAGAAAAGTACCTCCACATAAATCTCCAAGAGATGAAGGCTGTCTTTCTGGCCCTTCTACAGTTCCAACAGTACGTGGCAAGTCACTCTGTGGTGGTGATGAGCAACAACACCACAGTAGTGGCCTACATCAACAAACAAGGAGGTACTTTTTTGCATCAACTATTCCATCTAGCAGTAGAGATACTGTACTGAGATGGGCTGAAATCCACTCGATACCATTATCGGCACGCTTCATTCCAGGCAAAAGGAATGTGCTCGCCGACAACCTGAGCTGAGCATCTCAGGTAATGAGTACCGAGAGGTCTTTGGATCATCTAGTAGCCAACAAAGTCCTGGCTTTGTGGGGGTTCTCCGACTGTGGACCTCTTTGCAACGGCCCTGAACTTCAGGCTCCCGCTGTATTGTTCCCCAATCCCAGACCCCAAGGCTCTCTGGCAAGATGCTTTCCAACAACGGTGGGACAACATCGACATTTATGCTTTTCCCCCGTTCTGTCTGATGAGGAGGGTACTCAACAAGACTAGGACGTCGGTCAATCTTTCAATGACCCTCATAACTCCGCTATGGCATCACGCAGAATGGTTCCCGGACCTTCTGCAACTCCTAACGGACCCTCCAAGAGAACTCCCTCCACGACACAATCTACTCAAACAACCACACGCCAACATCTTCCACAAAGCCGTAGCTTCGCTATGACTTCACGCCCGGAGACTATCCGGCATCTCCTCTCTGAAAGAGGATTTTTGCAACAAGTTACGGTTAGGATGCCTGGACATCTGCGGAAATCATCAGCAGCAGTCTACCAGGCAAAGTGGAAAGTTTTCTGGGGTTGGTGTTGTGGAAGGGGTATCTCTTCACTCGATGCCACTATTCCAGAAATAGCGGAGTTCCTCGTGTATTTGCGTTTAGAAATGCGCCTATCAGTCTTGGCAGTGAAAGGCTATTGCTCAGCCTTAAGCCTTGCCTTCAGACTGAAAGGAATGGACATTTCTTCATCGCTAGAACTTTCTCTACTCATACGGAGTTATGAAATTACTTTCCCCCAGTCGGAAGTGAGACCTCCCCCATGGAACGTGGTTCGGGTTCTGAGGTCTCTTAAGAAACCTCCCTATGAATCATTATGCCAGGCAACAGATCGCCACCTGACTTGGAAGACGGTGTTCCTGCTAGCTTTGGCCTTGGCCAAGCGAGTCAGCAAACTTCATGGTCTCTCATATGACATCGCCCATTCAAGGGGATGGGGAGAGGTAACGTTCAGCTTCGTTCCTGATTTTTTGCTAAGACTCAGAACCCGGGAGTAGCGGATCCTCGATCGACCCCTTCCGGATTTCTAGTCTTCTTACTGTAAAAGATGACCCAGACCATCTCTTACTATGCTCAGTAAGGAGCTTGAGGCTGTACCTCAAGAGAACAGCCGCAGCTCGTCCTAGTATGCCAGCACTATTCGAGGAGGGTCACCAAGAACACCATCTCAGCATGGATATGCAGGGTCATTGACCTTGCACTGAATCCAGACCCTTCTCCGTCACGTCACTCCAGAGCACATGATGTCAGGGGCATAGCTACGTCCCTGGCCTTCAAAAGAAATTTTTCAGTGACAGGTTCTTCAAGCTGGGGTGTGGAAATGTCAGAACACGTTTGCATCCCACTACCTGCAAGACGTGACCCACAGGAGACTCGATACGTTTCCTATCGGTCCTGTGGTGGCTGCACAACAGCTGGTTTAAAACCTCAAGCTCCTTATTGGACAAGTAGCTGAAGGTTGAGGGCATTGTTACCAGGTTTTAGTCTGCATGAATGAAAAGGTGTGACTGGCCCTTATTCTTTTCTTCATCATCCCCTCTCTTGGGGAAAGCAGCATCCTGGGTTCTGTGCATAGCTGACCTCAAACCACTGCAGGTAAACCATGCTCCCTTGTGTTCCTAGTATTAAGATTAATACTGTTACGTCCCCATACCTTGACGAGATGGTATTGGGAAAGTCCTAGTACACAGTTTTCCATCTAGAGAACTTCGGAACAACTTTCTAGGATGAGTCACACTTCTACATACCTTCACACGTAGCTTGCGTAGGCCGCAGACCTTGCGTAGCAAGATTTTAGTGAGGTGCAGGGGCTCCTTATTTCTTGAGTGCTAACACACTCAGATAAGGAGTCCTCGGGCAAAGCCAAAAAGCCAGACTGGCTGGGACGTCCACCCTTCCTATTGGGTGAGTCACCCCTATTAAATAGCGCGGTTTGTATTCCAGTTACGGAACAAATGACAAATTCGTAGATAATTTGTATTTTTCCTAACTATACAAACCTTAGCTATTTAACCAAACTTGCCCGCCAGCCCTATCCCCCTTGAAGTTCTACCTCCAAGCAAAGTGAGCTCAATCACAGGTGTGTGAGGGGGAGTGGTAGCAAACTACCCTCCCTACCCCTTGCTAACTAGCGGTGTGTGTTGTTAACCCTCGTTAAAAATTAATGGCTCGTCATTTCAGCTACGCCGAAAGTAATAGCCCTATTAAATAGCTAAGTTTTGTATAGTTAGGAAAAATACAAATTATCTATGAATTTGTCATATTTATACAAGAACAAATAAGCATTAGCAGAAATAGTAGTGAATTACGACAACAATAATTACAATGAACAATGATACCTTTGATTAAGCTGTTACATTAATATCACTTTTTCCTTTTGCAACAGGGAAACACAAATGCCTCCTCACCAAATTGAGAATGACTATTGGCAAGATGGTTTACATTCTTCACTTCACAGGCTATCAGCATTGTATAATCTTTCTAAATTATCAGATCTCACCATCAGCTTTCCAAACTGCATGGAATCTTTGAAGGTATGTTTAAAATCATATATTTTTTTTTTCTAACATTACACTACTTCCCTTATCTTTTGCATACATCCTACAACCTTTCATGCTTCTATTATGTGACTCACTTCTCTCATCGTTGCATCACATGTTATATTTACTCCAAGACACTTATACTTATAATTTTTTTTCCCCAAAACCAGTCATAAAACATGCATTCCTCAATTTTCCTGTCTCCAAGTAGCTTTGCTTTTGATCACATTTACTCTGATTTCTTCTCTTGCAAGATATTTCAATCTCTTTTACCAGCTTCTGCAGTTTTTCACTCTGCTTTCTTCTCTGGCAAGATATTTCAATCTCTTTTACCAGCTTCTGCAGTTTTTCATCACCTCATCTGCAAGCATTGGTATTTTAAAAATCAATTACTGTAACTATGTTTCATAACTCACTAATACATACTGTATACTGTACATGTATACCTCACCCTACGTTAGTAATTGGTTCCAGAAGAAACTTAGGTTGTTTTTCGACTAATTGAATTTACTAGGCTAAACCACAAATAACCATTCCCAGTTCTATATTTTATTTATGAATGCAATTTGAATAATAATTGGTTGATAAGAATTATTTTAAGCTTACAAACTAACAAATTTTATTTCTAATGTAGTAAAGAAAAAGTTATTTAGTTTTACGAATAAATGTACATACATATTGTAAGTCTAGATGTTTACAATTTGGCATGTTTACAGTATATCGCCGGCTTTTTTTTTTTTTCTCCAGTACATATACATTATGTTGCCGGCTAAAGCTACAGATCAGCTGACAAAATCAAATGACGTGTTTTAAGCCCAACCTACGATCAAATATAGATTCATTATTATTACTTTCTAAGCTGCAACCCTGGTTGGAAATGCAGGATGCTATAAGCCCAGGGGGCTCCAACAGAGAAAATAACCCAGTGTGGAAAGGAAACAAGGAAAAATAAAATATTTTAAAAACAGTAACGTTCAAATAAATACTTCTTTTATAAACTATAAAAACTTCTACAAAACAAGAGGAAGAGAAATAAGATAGAATATTGTCCCCGAGTATACCCTCAAGCAAAACAACTCTAACCCGAGACAGTGGAAGACCATGGTACAGAGGCTATGGCACTACCTAAGACTAGAGAACAATGGTTTGATTTTGTAGTGTCCTTCTCCTAGAGGAGCTCTCACCATAACTAAAGTGTCTCTTCTGCCCTTACCAAGAGTAAAGTGGCCACTGAACAATTACATTTCAGTAGTTAATCCCTTGAGAGAAGAAGAATTGAAAATTTATTTCCTGTGTAATATTTAGCCGACGCTTTTTAAACAAAGCTTTCTATTAAATCTTTTCTATGTGTGTATTTCAAGGCACCTCTGAGAGAAGATAGAGAGAGAGATAGAAATAATGTATTCAAGTACAGTAATTAATAATAATAGCTATAAACTAAATGTAGGAAAACTGATATTCTATAACGAATTGGTGCTGATGTAATTTTCATTAGGAATTTATATTGAAAAAGGAATTATATAAACGATATTCTTCGTTATTCAGATGTGCGCATATTCTCTATAGTCTTGAGTTTGGCTGATCATAACCAAAATTAAAAAAGGAATTGTTGATTGTTAAAATGCACTTTAAATTAAAAAAAAAATAGTATACAAAAATGTATTTTCATAATATTTCATAAACTTTTTCTCTTATTTATTGTACAATAGTATGATTTTATGTGCTATTAACACTCAAAATGGTAGGTATTTGAACTAA
This sequence comes from Palaemon carinicauda, assembly GCF_036898095.1. Taxonomy (NCBI): domain Eukaryota; kingdom Metazoa; phylum Arthropoda; class Malacostraca; order Decapoda; family Palaemonidae; genus Palaemon; species Palaemon carinicauda. The sequence goes on from NC_090744.1 coordinate 25,440,716, forward strand.
CATGGAAAATGCCACTGTTAAGCTCTTAAAGACTGCTAATTAATTGTTAATTGTTCTCTAATCTTGGGTAGTGCCATAGCTTCTGTACCATGGTCTTCCACTGTCTTGGGTTAGAGAGTTCTCTTGCTTGAGGGTACACTCAGCCACACTGTTATATCTTATTTCTCTTCCTCTTGTTTTGTTAAAGTTTTTATAGTTTATAAAGAGATATTTATTTTAATATTGTTGCTCCTCTTAAAATATTTTATTTTCCCTTGTTTCCTTTCCTCAATGAGCTATTTTCCCTGTTGGAGCCCCTGGGCTTGCAGCATCCTGCTTTTCCAACTGGGGTTGTGGCATGGCAAGTAATAATAATAAAGGGATTTTGACGAAGGAAAAATCTATTTCTGGGCGAGAGACCTGTGCCGCCCAGTGAAATACTCCTAGAGCACTATTTCTAATGAATATAACTGCTATATATTACCAGAGAAAAAAAGCATAGGAATGCCAGGTTGAACCCAGCTCGCTCACCTATATAAGGTGTCGGTATAAAATACTGGGGCGTGATAATTCACAACCAGAGGTCTCGCACTATTTAGATATCTCCTCTTCAAAATCCCCACCACAGCGAGGTGCCGTTCAACACTACTACCACTAACCCAACCCACCCCAGTGACGTCACTCCTAATAGCACCCAAGGTTTGGGGCCCATGTTGGGAGGGAAGTCAAGGGAGGGTTCACTGGGCGGCACAGGTCTCTCGCCCAGAAATAGATTTTTCCTTCGTCAAAATCCCTTTTCTGGGCTCCGACCTGTGCCGCGCAGTGAAATAGTACCAGAGAAATGGTCCCAAATCTTGAAACAATACCTGAGGAAGTAAAATAAAATCCAAAATAACAAATAAGAGGATAGCAAGACATAGTTGATTAAGGTTCACTATGTTCAGGAGGAATCACATTCCCTGCTGCCACTGTAGCAAATATAAGGCTTCCAGAGGTTTTAAGCAGTGGCGTTTAAATACTGTTGGAGACTTCCGGCCTGTATATTTAGTAAGTCCAGTGAAGTTCATAGTAATTAACTGAGGTAGCTACAGCTCATATATCATGGACGTGAGGGAGTGATGTGGGAATGATTCTAGGTAGCCCGTTAATGAAATGCAGAATCTTCTGTCTGAGTCCTTTCAGGATGATGGTTCTTCACCTTCTCTAATGGGTAAGGGCCCCGAGGACTGAACGGGAGATACGTTTAAGTAGGCTTCCAGAGTGTTTACTGGACATAAAGATGGGTCCTGCGGAAGTGGGACAATCTTCCAGGGGAACCGTCTGTCCTGGGGGTCCTCATTTTCGCTAAAAATCTTTTGTCAGGGGAAAGGAGTACTTCCCCTGACGAGAGAAATTCAATATGACCTGGATCTCTAGACAAGGCTGAAAGTTCTGATATTCTGGCGCCAGAAGTCAGGTTCATTAAGAACAAGGATTTCCTAACCAATGGAATATAATGGCAAGTCTCGTTAAGAGTGTCTGAAGCCAACTTAAGTACGTCATTCAGAAACCAGGAAACTGGGGTAGGGTGAGTTGATGGTTTCAATCTGGCGCAGGTTCTCGGGATGGATGAGAAGTATGAATCTGTAAGGGCAATATTAAAGCCAATTGTAAAACCTTCAAGGCTGACTTAATTTGTGGTAATAGTACAAGTCGCTAAGTCTGATTCAAATAAAATTCTGAAGAAGGTTACTGTCAGATTCATAGTCATCGTCTCAACCTTTGAGTCCCTTAAAAACCGGCAAGTTTCATAACAGCCGAATCATACTGTCGAAGGGTGGATCCCCTCTTATCTGATTCTAAAAATAACGTATTTGAGGATCAATATCTGCACCTCTTGAGCTGCAAATTTCATAAAGTCCAGAAAGGTAGGGCATTCTGAATTTGAGGAAGCTAACACACAGCGAGTTGTACTGCTTGTGTTAGTATTGGATTGGGGATCTGTTGAGGTGGAGACCCAGTTCCACCAGAAGGGGAAACCCGTTGTGCTTGGGCCAGATGGGGACTACTAGAGCAACTTGGCCTTTGAAAGTCCTGAGCTTGTCTAACACTTTCATCGACAGATTTATTGGTGGGAATAGGTAAATTCTCTCCCAAGTGTTCCAGACTAATGATAGTGCGTCTGTGGCGTAAGCCCAAGGATCCGGGCTGGGAGCTACGTAGCACTCTAGTTGTAGTTGGACTTTGTTGCAAACAGATCTATCTGGAGATCTGGAACCTGAGAAAGAATCCAACTGAAGGACATTGGGTCTAGTGACCACTCCGACTCCAGCGGAGTTGTCCTCGAAAGTGCGTCCGCCACTATCTATCTAGAAGAAACCTGATATGTTGGTTTTCGGCTGGAGCCGGTTGCTTAAGGTCAAAAATAACGCCATGGCCTCTAAAACATTGATATGAAGTTGGCGGAATATTGTCGACCATAGTCCCAGGACTTTCGTGTACTGAGAGTATCCCCCCCCCGCCTGTTAGGGAGGCGTCTGTGTAAATGACGAGCTTGGGGGTGGATATTGTAAGGAAACGGATTTGCCAGATTTTGACCTTTGTCCATGGTTGAAGTCTTTTCTTCAGAATTGGTTGGAGTCGAGCCCTTTGTCTCGATATTACTCGTTTTCCTGGAGCACCATACTCGGCTTATATCTTTCAGTCTGGCCTTCAGTAGTATATCTGTTACTGAGGCAAACTGGAGGGCACCCAGGATTCTCTCTTGATATCTTCTGGAAGACAATTTGTCTTTGAGAAAACGTATTGTGTTTTGCTATATCGTTCCTCTTGGCTGTTGGGAGACAGAGTGTGGGAGCATAGAACCCATTGAATCCTAACCATTGAAACTTGTCCTCGGGACCAAACGAGATTCTCGAAGTTGATTTGGAACCAAAACTGTTGTAAGAGATTATCACTCTGTAGTTGCTGTGAGGCAGTTTGCCTAGTTGAAGCCTAGAAACGGACGAAAATGCCTTGCTTTCGGAACATGATAGCAAACGTCTGCAAGATCCATAGGGGAGGTGACGGCCCCACAGAGAAGCAAGGTCCGCACCTGAGAGATGGTCAGCATGTGAAACTTGTCGCAGTAAATGTAAGAATTCAGAAGCGACAGGTCTAGGATTACTCTTCGCTATTCTGAGTCTTTCTTTGGCCCGCTGAACAAGTGATCCTGAAATTACAAACGATTTACTTTCTTTATTGCTTCCTTTTGCAATAAATCGTTTTCATATAAGACTAGCTCTTCCGTTGGATGTTGATGAAAACTGGTTGGTGGAGGGGGCCATTCTATCCAACTCCACCCCAGACCTTTGGAAATTATACTGAAAGCCCAAATGTTGAACGTTCAACGGTTCCGGAAGATGTAAAGTCCTACCCCTACCTGAGAACTCCCAATGATTTGTTGCGGATTTACCTCCTCGCCCTCGAGAGTAGCTGTTGCGAAAAGTTCCTCTCGAGCTAGCGCCTCTGGGGCGCTGGTAACCCTGGAAAGCACCCTGAGTTTCAAAGGTGGGCCGAAGGGCTGGGGAAGTAGCATAGGAGGTAGTTGCCACTTGGGACTGAGGAACCAGCACGTATTGCTGTTGGGGTTGACCCTTCGAAGTGAAAGGTTGACTCCCTTGTGCCACCGGGATGGTTTGAACCACCTGTTGGGACTGCCGGTTTGGAAGGAATGGAAAGATCTCAGACTCTTTCTACCTCGAGATTGGTTGCTGGCCGGTTCGAACTTGTGCTTGGGGACTAAGCCCATCGAACCTTGAGGCTCTGATTGACCCTAGCAGCTCCAGACTGGGGCTTTAATGAGCTTGTTAGGCTCATGTCTGATAGTGGCCTCAGACAAGACATGCCTACAGCAACGACGTCTGGCCGCAAAGAAGTCGTAGGAATTAGACAGTAAGGTTTGAAGTAATGACTTCGTCAAGACCTTAAAAGGTGGTTCTTCTTCATACATTAAAGAGGTCTTTTCTGCCATTGTAGCCGAGTTGATAGGTCTACTCAGGCGCATACAGGCTTCGAGCTCGAGGCATATCAGAGATTCCGGAAGCCTGGGTAGCCACTCACTGAACTGAATGGGAGCACAGTCAGCGCTTAATTTACCCGATGTGAAGGTCGCCGGGGCGTTAGTCCAGCAATCGTGATCCCCCAGGGACAGGAGGGAAGTCAAATGCGTTTCCTTCAGCTGCGGTAACGGCTTGTCCTCGTTTATTGCCTGCTGAGCAAGGTCCGATATCTTAGTGACACACGGAGTAGGGGTTTACTCCTCCACTAGAAACATCGAGTACGGGCTCTTGTGAGGTGTTAACGTAGTGTTAACACACTCCCACTCGTTTAAGGGCCGGACCCAGGTGGACTGAGCCTGCCCCTTTGAGTACATTTTGGTTTCTTTGGGGACCTTGTCAAACCTTACGAGTGTCTCCTCGGTAAGGCATGCGAAACCAGAGAGAGGGAACTGTAGACCCGGCGGGTAGAATTCAAAATCTTCTACAGTCCGGGTGCCAAACCCTTCGATGGTTAACATACCATCTTTGAAGGGAGAGCGCAAGGCCCCCTTCCACGGATTGCTTTCGACGAATTCCGGGAGCTTAAGAGGCATCCGGGATGATATATTGTGCCGTTGAGGTAGCCCATAACAAATGAGACCCTGTATGAGGCTATCTGGTTTAGCACTCTCTCTTCCCCCTAATGGGCAATAATTCCATTCAATTGTCAAGTTCACAGAGGCACCAGGAATCTTCCATCCTATAATTCGTGGTGACTCGGTATGTGACACGAGGTTTGAGCCAGTGAGCTACAGAGGTCCGTAAATTATATATATATGTATATATACGGATAAATATCAGCACAACATCGTGTTCAAATAGGAATAAATTTCTACCTCATCCCTGGGATCAGTCGCTGGCCTCTTCTAATGAAAGGTCAGGTTGAAACTAACCATGCCACGAGAGGCCATGCATCAATCTTGAAAGGGCTGCCGGATCGAAGGGAGCCTCCGGTGTCGTAGGTTTCAGGCCGGGCTTCGCTCTCGACCCAAGAGAAGTCTTAACTGGTTTGGTGATTTGGAAGACCTGTGAGTCTTTGGTAGGGCTGGCAGGTAGCTTTAACTTAAGGGACAACGGGACGTGGCCCGACATCAGCCACGTGCTTCCTTGAAAACCCTAAAAGGAAGAGACACAGGGTCTCTTTGCCCTGACACTCCAGGCAAACCCGCCAACCCAGATCTAAAGAGTCGCCAAGGTAGAAGAGACTGCGAGCTCCGAAAGAGGGTATTATCGTTACTAATGAACAAGGTAACTCCGTTGGGAATGTAAAATAAATAGATCGAGAATAAATGTTTAAATCGATCAATCACAAAGGAAATAAAATGAAAATCCCAAAATAATATATCCGAAGTTATAATTATAGATAGTAACGACAGGAGCACCTACAGTGTCCCATAGTAGGGTAGTAACCCAAAAAGATCCGGGTGTTCCGAATTCTTAAAAAAGACCGGTATGAAACCGGGACAAAAGGCGATGAACAAAATTTCGGACCGGTATAATAACCGGGGAGAAAACTTTCATAAATTAACTGACATTGTCAAAATAATTCCATAAAAGGTGAAGATTATCAATGAAATAATATTGTCATAGCGCGAAATATACAATCCCGTCGGTACTGGGGAAGTATAGAATAACATAAAGATACATAAGTATCCCATAGCAGGTCAGTAACCTAAAGAGATCCGGATGCTCCGAATTCTTGAATTAGACCAATATGAAATCGGGACAAAAGACTATGAACAAAATTCAGATCGGTACAGTAACCGGGGAAAAACTTAAAATAAATTAACTGACTTTGTTAAAACAAATCCATAATAAGTTAAGGTTATCAATGAAAAAATATTGTCATAGCGAGAAATATACTATCCCGTTGCTACTTGGGAAGTATAGAATAAAATAAAGATACGTGAGTGTCCCATAATAGGTTAGTAACCTAAAAGGATCCGGGTGTTCCGGGTTCTTAAAGTAGACCGATATGAAACCGGGACAAAAGGCTATGAACAACTCTAGGACCGGTTTAGTAACCGGGGAAAAACTTATAAATAAACTGACATTGTTAAAACAATCCCGTAATAAGTTAAGGTTATCAATGAAATAATATTGTCATAGCTTGAAATACACTATCCCGTCGCTACTTGGGAAGTATAGAATAAAATACAGATACGTGAGTATCCCATAATAGGTTAATAACCTAAAAAGATCCGGGTGTTCCGGATTCTTAAAATAGACCGATATGAAATCGGGACAAAAGGCTATGAACAAAATTTCGAACCGGTATAGTAACCGGGGAAAAAATTATAAAAATTAACAGACATTGTTGAAACAATTCCGTAATAAGTTAAGATTATCAATGAAATAATATTGTCATAGCGAGGAATATACCATCCCGTCATTACCAGGGAGGTATAAAATAAAAAGGGATGAAAAAGGATGCAAAAAACAGTGATGAATAAATATAATCAAAACTAGTTCCGGGGCCCCCGGGGCCGGGGAACAGGGTTGGTAAAGTAAACTTAAAGTAACTTAAAGTAAACTTAAAGTAACTTAAAGTAAACTTAAAGTAACCTAAGATACATCCTTAAAATACATAAATAGAAAACTCCAGTTATGATCTAAAACTAATGTCTGTAATTGAATAGGGCTCCCGGAGGGAGGATATTAATCAAAACTGTGTCAGTGTCAACAGATCTTGTATTTAAGAGCCCGGAGGCTCCGATGTCTGATGACGGGAGGGTACCACGGGAGAGCGCAGGGGGAGCCAATGGAACCCCCACTACCCAACCGGAGGTACCGGGACGAAGGTAATGATTCATGTAGAATATAATATAATGATATGGGATATTAATAAGTCCTATGCGGACGATAATAGCAGGAGGTACCGTAGGTGGGGACACTCCTAATATAAGTGCTCATTCTTACAACCATAGCTAAAAGCAAAAGTTACACCAAGGTGCAGTCATACCGACTAATCACGTGTGATAGTCCCCGGTGGTCCCGGCCCTCCCCCTCCCCCGACCGATGGCCAATCGGGGCGACGGGAGGGGAGGAGACGAAACCGCCCGGTATGAATGAATGAGACTAAGTCACACCCCGTGGGTGCACTCAGTCCTCAATATGTCGGAACGTTGAGGGAAGACTGAGGAACAAGCATACTTGACCCGTATGTCATAACCAACAACCATCGAGTGAGAGGAAGGGTGTACACTGGAGGAGGGGGGGATGGAATAGCCTCCCCAACTTGTTGGGGGGGGGGTAATGGTACCGGGGAATCACCAGTGCGTAGTGGTAGACAGGGCTACCAACTGGAGATCCCCTCAACATGACATGAAAATCCCAAAAATATGATCATAACGGAGTAAAGCAATAAATATAATATCAATGCACAAATACATAAACATAATTAATGAATTAAAAGCGAAATCACGTAAGTAAGGTTAGGCATGCAGAAATAATATGGCGAGAGAGGGACTCGGGCGAGTGGTAGGGGAGGAAGCATGACGCCATCAGCAGATGGAAAGCAGGGGTACCAACCTAGTTACTGAAGCGGTAGATCGAACAGTAAAAACAACAAAATACGCGAGAGTCCCACTCGAACCAAATGAAAACTAGGTGGAGCGTACGAAAAAAACTAAAAGGTTTAATAATAAGTGAGATGGTCGTCTTCCTAGAACTAGCGAAACAATCTCAAAGGTGACGCAATCCACCAACATGCACGAATGCAGGCATACCAACATAACCTACTCCTTGATGAAACGCTAACACTGATATCATAGGATAACATAAAATTAATGCTAGATGAAAGCATAAAGTCGGTGTACTATATAAATGTAAGGAAAAAACTCCTAAAAGTTCGAACAAATATTAATGACGGACGAACTAACGAGAAAAAGGGCAGAGCCGAACCATGAACGGTAAGAACGGGGACGCCGTTCATATATAAACACTTCTCATTTAATAAAAACAGAGGTTACACTGCCCAATCTCGCTAAAACTCATGGATAAAGTACTTAACTTCGATGGGGTATCATGGGAATCGGCCATCGATTATAAAATAATGATAAATCCAAGGGTAAACTGAGAAAAAAACATGTTGGACTTAATAACAAAAAGTGCTATAAAGGAGTGTAGTCACTGGCGTGGGTTGGGTTAGTGGTAGTAGTGTTGAACGGCACCTCGCTGTGGTGGGGATTTTGAAGAGGAGATATCTAAATAGTGCGAGACCTCTGGTTGTGAATTATCACGCCCCAGTATTTTATACCGACACCTTTTATAGGTGAGCGAGCTGGATTCAACCTGGCATTCCTATGCTTTTTTTCTCTGGTAATATATAGCAGTTATATTCCTTAGAAATAGTGCTCTAGGAGTATTTCACTGCGCGGCACAGGTCGGAGCCCAGAAATAATAATAATAATAATAATAATAATAATAATAATAATAATAATAATAATAATAATAATAATAATAATAATAATAATAACATCTACTGTAATATAGAAACACAGTCATAGATGTTTTCATAGTTCGTTCGCTAGGATTTGTTAATTTTATGAACATTTCCTGTAAATGTAAGTGCAGTACAGTATTTTGATATGATTTTATATACTTTCTTATCGATTGTAAAGTATTATGTTTTATGTGCTTAAAACACTATTCCAGTGATATTATGACTTCAATACTAGTGGTGGACAGATGTGAAGTCAAACAAAATGACTCAAAACTAAAATTTGATTTTGCCATGTATTATTTTTGACAACAGATAACTCGATACAATCTAAACTGAGGTATACCCGTATTAGGCATATAGAAAATCAATCTCTCTCTCTCTCTCTCTCTCTCTCTCTCTCTCTACAGTATTATGTGTACCCTAGACCAGCCTACTTATATTTGAATCTTAAATGAGCTTGTTTTTCCATAAAAGGAGAATAATTTATTGCATAGTGATAGCATACGATAAATACCACTTTCCAGTACTGTATTTGAAACCATGCTCATATAGTACAATACAGTATATATTCCCAAGGGAAAGGTAGCCTACATATGTTCAAATAAATTTCAGATGGGCTTGTTTTTCAATAAAAGAAAAAAATAATTTATCAATTAATTTCTTCACACAATAAATACTGAACTGTTCCAACATTATTACTACCGCCAATAAAGTTGGAGAGGAAGTTATGTTTTCAGCCAATGTTTGTCTATTTGTTTGTTTGTGGAACAACTCCCTGGCCAGAATTTTACTCATGGAGTAATAAAACTTTTAGGGATTAATTGTTATGTTGAGATGTGAAACTGATTCAGTTTTGAAAGTCCTATGTCAAAGGTCAAGGTCAAGCCCTAACCTAGAGAAATAAGCTGCCGTGGTGTAGGTCTGCTCTCTACTGATTGCCCCTCTTGTTATTTTTATTACTACTAACTAAGCTACAACCCTAATTGGAAAACCATGATGAAAACCCAAGGACTCCAACAGGGAGAATAGCCCAGTAAGAAAAAAAAATAAGGAAACAGATAAAACTAGCCTGAGTGTACCCTTAAGCAAGAGAACTTTAACCCTAGACAGTTAAAGTCCATGGTACAGACTATGGTACTACCCATGACTAGAAAATAATGGTCTGATTTTGGAGTGTCCTTCTCCTAGAAGCACTACTTACCATAGCTAGAGAGTCTCTTCTACTTAACAATAATATACCTGTAGTAGCCACTGAACATTTACTGTACAGTAGTTAAACCCATGAGCAAAGAATTATTGGGTAATCTCAGTGTTGTCAGGTGTATGAAGACAGCAGAGATTGTGGAAAGAATAGGCCACACTATTTGGTGTATGTGTAGGCAAAGGAAAAATTGAGCCATAACCAGAGAGAGGGATCCAATGTAGTATAGTGTGGCCAGTCAAAGGACCCAATACAGTATCTCTCTAGCGGTAGTATCTCAACCGTGGCTAGTCCCCTGGCCAACCTACTACTTACTGCCTATAAAAGAGTTTGAATGAGTTTTCAGAGGAGAACGTTAAGGTTACAGTAGTAAAGGCAAATTGAAACCAATAAGGATTAATGAATGGTTGATTTACAGAGGAATAAATACATTACAACAAGTGATGGTAAGATGATTATACTGTAGTGTCACTAAATAGGTGAAATAAAAAAGATAGCAGGACATATGCAAAATATTACTTCACTAAGAGACTTGAATTGTCTGTGAAAGCCACGATGGATGTTGACTAAATGAAATGAAAAGGGTTGAATATGTTGGAACTAACTTCATGTAGTGCTGTATATATGTGAAGTAAGAAATATTGACAATGTAAGATATGTGCAGGTAAGTAGTATTGGTAAAAAGCTTAACATACATTAGATAAAAGAGATTGGATCAGATTAGTGTGATGGAGTTTGGTTTTTTGGAGACTGGCCAACAATACGTTTGTGGAAATAGTGTGTATCAGAAGTTTTAGGTGGAAAGACTTGAAAACAGTTAGGTAACTGGCATGAAATTCTTTCAAAAAGTTAATGAACTGGTATTGACAAAGTGGACAAGGGCAATCAATATAATGGGGTTTAAGGGGCTCGGCCGGTATGCCAATATACTGTATGGGGGTATAGGAAGAAAAACACAAAATCCTGAAAAAATTCACCGCGCTTCACATGGCAATGGAGAATGCATATACAAAATATTTTGTCAAAATTACTCTTACTTTCATAGTTACTGGGTAATTAGTAAAAGTAACTCAATAAACCAAAAGCATTGATCCCTACAAGAAAATGCAGTATTTCTTGTTATCGTAAATTTGGATAATTATTACTTGTTCTGTAACTGGGATACAAACCTACGCTATTTATTTATGGGTATTACTTTCTGCAAAGCTGAAATGGTGAGCCATTAAAATTTAGCGAGGGTTAACTACCCACACCACTGGTTAGCGGGGGTAGCTTGCTACCACTCCCTCTCACATACTGGTGATTTAGCTCACTTTACTTTTGGCTCGGATGGAGACCGGTTGTATCCACTCTTCCTTCTTGCCTATTTTGGACTGCCATTAATTTTTGTCTTTTAACTTACTTTTTCTCATATAAATATATGAAAACATTCTTAATGTTTATGTATACATATATGTAGAAATTTTGTAAGTTTCCTTTTTCAATATTAAACTTACCCGATAATCATGTAGCTGTCAACTCCGTTGCCCGACAGAATTCTATGGAGGGATACGCCAGCTATCACAATACTAGAAGGGGGTGTACTCACCAGCGCCACCTGTGGCCAGGTACTATAGTACTTCTTGTTGACACCTCCTCAATTTTTCCTCTGTCGTGCTTCCGGCAAGACGTTCTGGGATACGCTTATGATCTTGGAGTATTTTCACGGCTTTTGGTGAAGTATTTCTCTCAGATTTCGGCTGTCGCTTTACTGGAAAACTTCTATATTAGCTTAGATAGCTATTATTTAGTCCTGATTAACGGTTAACGATCTTTTGCTTGATTTGGAATCCCCACTTGGCTAACTCTTTTGATTCAAGATGTCTGACATTTCACAAGCCCCCACCCATAGACGATGTAGGTCTTGTAATAGGCGTATTCCGAAGGCCTCGGTAGATCCTCACACCGCTTGTTCTGACTGTAGGGAAAGGCCCTGTCAGTTAGAAGATCGATGTGAGGAATGCGCCGGACTTTCGGAACTTGATTTTGTCCGTCTTCTTAAGTATTCAACCAAGTTAGAGAGAGAGAGAGTTAGGAGGAGTTCTTCTCACTCTTCACTTTTTTCCTCACCTCATGATCCCCTACCTTTTCCTCCCCCTGTAGTGGCTACCCCCGAACCTACTATTTGCCCTCAACCTGATATGTCTGTTGTTTTGCGTGCCATTCAGGCTTTAGGTGACAAAGTAGAGTCAGTGGTTAGTGATCATAAGTCTCTTATGGCCGAAGTCAAGGAACTTAAGGTCAAGAGTGCAGTGGGTGGTATTAGTGCCAGTGCTGTGACGAGTGCTAGTGTCAGTGCAGTGCCAAGTGCTAGTGTCAGTGTCAGTGTGGTGCGTGAGGATACTTCTGTGCGTGCCAGTCGTCCTCCCAGTCCGGGACCTCTTGCAAGCTCCCAAGCCCAGGGGAGAAGCAATGTCGAAGGGCAAAAGGGTTCGGCAGGCCTTGATCGGCGCACGGAAGTATCCTCGGTGGTTGCGGGCGTGTCTTCCAGAGACCGTCACTCCCACCTGCAGACGATTGAGCCCGTCTTTTACTCGTCTGCTGATCAATTGTCAGGGAAGAAACGTTGGACTCAGGTCTCAAGACCACTCAAACGCAGAGTCCAGACCTCAAGAGCTCAACCTGGCTGCAGTCATTGGATCAGCTCTGACTCGCCGCAGTCATCAGTTGAATGCACTCCTCCTAAGAGGAGTAAGGTGCTGCCGCAACAGATCTCTGCTGTTAAGGCTTTACCTCAGCAGACCTTAGTGTCTGCCGACCCCAAGTTGACTCTACTGCAGTCCATGCAGTCACAACTTGCGGTCTTGATGCGTGAGTGTCAGGCTGAGAAGGTTACACCTCCTCCTGCGATCGCTCCGCCTAACCGCAGTACTGCCTGCCAGGCGTACGATGTTGAGGCTCCTCAGGATACCTTACCACGCTCTGAGTTTACTGTTTCCAGTGGTGTGCAGCTCCCTCCGCCTTCCTTAAGGCAACCTCAGCAATGGGAACAGGAAGCTTATACCTTACTTCCTCCGCTTCCACTTGCAGTTCCACCAGTGAGGCAACACTCTCTTGAGGTACAACAACCTCTCCCATCCATGAGTCAGACTCCTCAGCTCTCGCTGCAGCGAGCTCAACCCTCCTCAAGGCAAGCACCTCAACACCTTAGCCTTGCGCCTCAGGAACCTCAACTCGCGAGACAATTACTGCGTTCTGCGCAGCCACTACCTCATCGCTCACAGCTCACACCTCAGGAACCTCAACTCATTCCTCAGGAACCTGCTGCTGCGCATCCACCAACCACTCAGCAAGCACAACTCTTGAGTTCAGACACTCATGCCAGGAGTCAGCCTCCTCCACCCATGCGCCTACCTTCTGCTACTTCTTTTGATCAGCCTTTGCAGCCTGAGCCTCAGGTGTTCCCTCAACAGAGTCTTGAAGAGGAAACCACAAGTATTGTTGTTCCAGCTCGTGCTGATTCTGCTGTTCAGCATACCTTACCGATCTCTTCGCTACACTCTGGTGATGAGGTGTCTGATGATGAGGCTGCACACCTTGATCCCTCATCAGACGTGGATGAATCCAAGTCTTCTCCGCCTCCTATTGACTTTCGTAAGGTCTTGGCTCTTTTTAGAGAGGTATACCCAGACCACTTTGTCTCTGCTATCCCCCGCTCTCCGCCATCTGAGTTTTCGCTGGGCATGCAGCCAGCTAAGTCTACATATACTAAGCTCGTCTTAGCAAGGTCCTCTAAGAGAGCGTTAAGGATTTTAGGGGAGTGGTTGCAGTCTAAGCAACAACTTGGAAAGACTTCGTTCATGTTTCCTCCGACTAAGCTCACTTCTAAAGCGGGCGTTTGGTATGCCACAGGAGAGGAACCAGGCTTGGGAGTACCTGCCTCTGCCCAGGCTGACTTCTCAAGTCTGGTAGACTCTCCTCGTAGAACAGCAATGAGGCGCTCTAAGGTTTGCTGGACCTTCTCAGACCTTGATCACTTCCTGAAGGGTGTTTTTAGAGCATTTGAGATGTTCAACTTCCTAGACTGGTGCCTGGGGGCCCTCAGCAAGAAGACCTCCCCTGCGGACAAGGATTCTGCCATGCTCTTAATGTCCTGCATGGATAAGGCCATTAGGGATGGATCTGGCGAGCTTGCATCGATGTTTGTGTCAGGGGTTCTTAAGAAAAGGGAGCAGCTTTGTACCTTCCTTTCCTCCAGCATCACACCTTGTCAAAGGTCTCAACTCCTTTTCGCTCCGCTCTCGAAGTTCCTTTTTCCCGAAGAGCTTGTTAAGGACTTGTCTGCTGCCCTGATACAAAAGGACACCCATGATCTTGTGGCCTCATCGGCTCGTAAGACTAAGGTTGCTACCTCAGTCCCCAGGACTTATCGCACCCCAGTGGCTGATACTCCTGCTACGAGGTTCATTCCGCCCTTTCGTGGTAGAGCCCCCAGCCGAGGAAGCTCCCGTCCAGACTCTTCCAGGAGCAAGTCTAGGAAAGGTTCCAAGGCTTCTAAAGGAAAAAACTGACTCTCCGCATCTCCAGACAGCAGTAGGAGCCAGACTCAAGATCTTCTGGCAAGCCTGGGAAAAGAGAGGTGCAGACGCCCAGTCTGTCAGTTGGCTGAGGGAGGGTTACAGGATACCATTCTGCCGCAAACCCCCTCTGACCACATCTCCCATCAACCTCTCTCCCAACTACAAAGAAAAGGACAAGAGGCTAGCGTTGCACCAGGAGGTGTCGCTCCTTTTACAGAAGAAGGCAGTGGTTATAGTCCGGGACCATCAATCCCCGGGCTTCTACAACCGTCTCTTTCTGGTGGCCAAGAAGACAGGAGGTTGGAGACCGGTGCTGGACGTCAGCGCGCTCAATGCGTATGTCACCAAGCAGACGTTCACGATGGAGACGACGAAGTCGGTCCTAGCAGCGGTCAGGCAGGACTGGATGGTCTCGTTGGACCTGAAAGATGCCTACTTTCACGTTCCTATTCATCCAGACTCCCAACCTTTCCTGAGATTCGTTTTTGGAAAGGTTGTCTACCAATTCCAAGCCCTGTGTTTTGGCCTAAGCACAGCTCCTATGGTGTTTACGCATCTGATGAGGAATATAGCAAAATTCCTCCACTTATCGGACATCAGAGCCTCCCTTTACTTAGACGACTGGCTGTTGAGAGCCTCCACGAGTCGTCGCTGTCTGGAGAGTCTCAACTGGACTTTGGACTTAATCAAAGAACTGGGTCTGTTAGTCAACCTAGAAAAGTCTCAGCTCATTCCCTCCCAATCCATTGTGTACCTGGGAATGGAGATTCGGAGTCAGGATTTTCGGGCTTTTCCATCGGCCCCAAGGATAAGCCAAGCCCTAGATTGCATCATGAGCATGCTGAAGAGGAGCAGTTGCTCGGTGAGACAGTGGATGAGTCTCACAGGGACCCTTTCATCGCTGGCCCTGTTCGTCGAGCTAGGGAGACTCCACCTCCGCCCTCTTCAATTCCATCTTGCAGCTCATTGGGACAAGGGTTTGACTCTCGAAGCAGTCTCTATCCCAGTCACCAAAGAGATGAAGACCACTCTCTTGTGGTGGAAGACCAATCTCCTTCTCAGGGAGGGCCTATCGTTGGCTATTCAGACCCCCAATCTTGATCTCTTCTCAGATGCATCGGACTCGGGCTGGGGCGCGACCTTGAACGGACAGGAGTGCTCGGGAACGTGGAACGAGGAACAGGGAACGCTCCACATCAACTGCAAGGAGCTACTAGCAGTTCATTTAGCCCTGTTGAACTTCAAGTCCCTCCTGCTAGGCAAGGTGGTGGAGGTGAACTCCGACAACACCACAGCCTTGGCTTACATCTCCAAGCAAGGAGGGACCCATTCGAGGAGCCTATACGAGATCGCAAGGGACCTCCTCATTTGGTCAAGAAGTCAAAACCTCACTTTAGTCACGAGGTTCATTCAGGGCAACATGAACGTCTCAGCAGATCGCCTAAGCAGAAGGGATCAGGTCATTCCCACGGAATGGACCCTCCACAAGAGTGTGTGCAACAGACTTTGGACCTTGTGGGGTCAGCCTACCATAGATCTGTTTGCCACCTCCATGACCAAGAGACTTCCGCTGTACTGTTCCCCAGTTCCAGACTCAGCAGCAGTTCATGTGGATGCTTTTCTGCTGAACTGGTCCCATCTCGACCTTTACGCATTTCCACCGTTCAAGATAATAAACAAAGTCCTTCAGAAGTTCATCTCGCACGAAGGGACACGGCTGACGCTGGTTGCTCCCCTTTGGCCTGCAAGAGAATGGTTCACAGAGGTACTTCAATGGCTGGTCGACGTCCCCAGGACTCTCCCTCTAAGAGTGGACCTTCTACGTCAACCTCACGTAGACAGGTTGCACCCTAACCTCCACGCTCTTCGGCTGACTGCCTTCAGACTGTCGAAAGATTCGCTAGAGCTAGAGGCTTTTCGAAGGAGGCAGCCAGCGCGATTGCCAGAGCAAGAAGGGTTTCCACTCGTAGAGTCTACCAATCTAAGTGGGAAGTCTTCCGGAGCTGGTGTAGAGCCAATGCAGTATCCTCTACCAATACCTCTGTGACCCAAATAGCTGACTTCCTATTACATCTTAGGAATGAGAGATCCCTTTCAGCCCCTACGATTAAAGGGTACAGGAGTATGTTGGCTTCAGTTCTCTGCCACAGAGGTTTGGACCTTTCTTCCAACAAGGACCTTCAAGACATCCTTAAGTCTTTTGAGACTTCTAAAGAGCGTCGTCTACCCACTCCAGGCTGGAACCTAGACGTAGTCTTAAGGTTCCTTATGTCACCTAGGTTCGAACCTCTCCAGTCAGCTTCCTTCAAGGACCTTACCCTCAAGACTCTTTTTCTCGTCTGCCTTGCAACAGCTAAAAGAGTCAGTGAGGTTCATGCCTTCAGCAAGAACATTGGTTTCACGACCGAATCTGCAACATGTTCTTTACAGCTCGGATTCTTAGCTAAGAATGAACTTCCTTCGCGTCCTTGGCCTAGATCGTTTGAAATACCTAGCCTCTCCAACATGGTAGGTAACGAGCTAGAGAGAGTTCTTTGCCCTGTCAGAGCTCTCAAGTATTATCTTAATAGGTCTAAACCTATTCGAGGACAGTCAGAAGCCTTATGGTGTGCCATCAAGAAACCTTCGAGGCCCATGTCCAAGAACGGGGTTTCGTATTATATAAGGCTTCTGATTAGAGAAGCCCATTCTCACTTAAAGGAGGAAGACCTTGCTTTGCTGAAGGTAAGGACCCACGAAGTAAGAGCCGTAGCTACTTCGATGGCCTTTAATAAAAACCGTTCTCTGCAGAGCATAATGGATGCAACCTATTGGAGGAGCAAGTCAGTGTTTGCATCATTTTATCTTAAAGATGTCCAGTCTCTTTACGAGAACTGCTACACCCTGGGACCATTCGTAGCAGCGAGTGCAGTAGTAGGTGAGGGCTCAGCCACTACATTCCCTTAATCCCATAACCTTTTTTTAACCTTTCTCTTGAATGCTTTTATTGTTGTTTTTATGGTTGTTACGGTAGGCTAAGAAGCCTTCCGCATCCTTTTGATTTGGCGGGTGGTCAATTCATTCTTGAGAAGCGCCTGGGTTAGAGGTTGTGTAGAGGTCCTTTAGTAGGGGTTGCAGCCCTATATACTTTAGCACCTTTGAGTTGATTCAGCCTCCAAGAGGAACGCTGCGCTCAGTAAGGAAGACGAACTTAAAAAAGAGGCAGAGTAACGGTTCAAGTCGACTTCCTTACCAGGTACTTATTATTTCATTGTTATTTGAGATAACTGTTATATGAAATATGGGATACTTAGCTATCCTTTAATCTTGTACACTGGTTTTCACCCACCCCCCTGGGTGTGAATCAGCTACATGATTATCGGGTAAGTTTAATATTGAAAAATGTTATTTTTATTAGTAAAATAAATTTTTGAATATACTTACCCGATAATCATGATTTAATTGACCCTCCCTTCCTCCCCATAGAGAACCAGTGGACCGAGGAAAAATTGAGGAGGTGTCAACAAGAAGTACTATAGTACCTGGCCACAGGTGGCGCTGGTGAGTACACCCCCTTCTAGTATTGTGATAGCTGGCGTATCCCTCCATAGAATTCTGTCGGGCAACGGAGTTGACAGCTACATGATTATCGGGTAAGTATATTCAAAAATTTATTTTACTAATAAAAATAACATTTTCAGTATTTGGGCTGTGCGTGTGATATGTATAGAACAGGTTCTCAAGACACTTGCGTAAGGCCGGGGAACCTTCCCTTCCGACCTCTCCCCCCTTTTCCATCGGTCTTCCCGTTGGCAGATAACTTACCGTTGACTCGGTCGCCGCTGCAGGGGAATTATCATTGTTTGGACCCTCCTCGTTCAACTGTTGTCTTCGCCTTTCCCTCTTCCTACGGGAAACATATGGATTACTGAGCGAAGGGAGTGTGGCCTCCCAAAGATTAACTACGGTCTTTCTCTTCTCAAGGCCGTTCACCTTTCATGGGCCTCTGACAGTGTACTAACGGGGGAGCACCTTTCCCGTTCGCAGGTTAGGTTGCGCTTCCGATTGTTTTCTCAATTATTTAAGTGAAATTATAATTGTTTGTAATTTTATCTTTTCAGTTTCTTCTCCGTGGGGAACACTTTCCTTCGGAGGATCAGTGGTGCTTCCTATTAGTGAACATCTTTAGCTGATTTAAATAATTGTAATTCTTGTTTTATTACAGTTACTCTCTGCTCCCCTCCTGTCGATGTTGACCGGGGAAGGGAGGGCGCAGTACTTATTTTATGTTTCTTCCCCTGGTGGTCTCTCTTCCCGTCTCGGACTAGGTGTTCCTCCCAAGGGAATTTTCGGTTACATAATTTATTTTATTTATCCTCAATTAGCTATGCAGTTTTCTTTGTTCGACTAAGAGTGGCGAAGAAGCAGAGCTGTTCTGTTCATGCCTGGGGAATCTGCTGTCACTTCCGTCCTTCAGAGAACGTCATCATGGGCGTCATCCCTTCTCTTAGAAGTACGCCCGTGGCAACACCTGACCAGCACTTCATCTTCGAGGAACTAGCTCCAGCTATGCTTCCTCAGTTAGTGCCCTTGCCATATCATCTTAGAGCGCTAACAGGAGGTCTGGCTCCAGGGGTTGGACAACTTTCCCTTCCGAGGGAGAGTTGTTCTCCCTTCCGAGGGAGAACTTCCTGCATCTTCATCACTTCATTAACTCCGACTGCTGTTGCTATCTTCGCCTAGACTATGCTTCCCACTTGCTGAGTCTCTTCCTTCGGGGGCGGGCATAGTCTTAGGCAAGTCTCTCCTGCGAAGTAATCACCTCTCTCGTTTGCGAGAGGGACTACTCATAGAGACTCCTCTTTCGATGATTGCTACTGCTGCAGATCAGCTTGCTGATCCACTGGCCCTCATGGGCGTCATTTGTTCCTGGATTTTCTCCTGACGATGCTGCAGCTAGTCCTCGGACTTCGGTCCTGGACTCTTCTGTGGATCATTCGTGATCTCCATCTGTGGATGTTTGCTCTTCCAAAGGGCACATTCCAGTTCCTGATTGTCCTACCAGCGCAACCTCGCCAGAGAGAGCAACGTTTGCCAGCTCACCAGCCAACCTACGATCGCCGGCACAACAGAGCTCACTGAACCTCAGCACGCACCTGCGCAACTTCGGTCTCCTGCTCGCCCAAAGATCTCCTGCGCCTGTGTATCAACGATCTGCGCGCCAGCGCTCCCCTGTGCGCTTGCGCCAACGATCTCTGCGCACAAGCGTTCGCCTGCGTGCCAGCTCTCTCCTACGCGCCAGCAAACTCTCCTGCACGCCAACGATCTCTGCGCATCAGTATTTGCCTGCGCGCTAGCGCTCTTCTACATGCGAGTTCTCACCCACAATTGCGTGCCTAAGCACCCGCGTTAGCACTACCAGTCGCGCGCTTCTGCGTAGTCTAGGGAGACTGCGCAAAACCCTAAACAGTGCCTTACTGCGTCGCGCTCTCAGATCCAGCACTCTCCTGCTCACTTGCGCTCTCAGATCCAGCACTTGCCAATGCGCCAGCTCTTGACAAAGAGCCAGCGCTCTTCTGTGCTCTCAGATCCAGCGCTCTCCTGCGCAGTTGCGTTCTCAGATCCAATGCGCCAGATCTTGCCAAAGAGCCAGCGCTCACCTGTGCACCAGCGCTCTCAGAACCAATGCGCCAGCACCCACCTGCTCTCCAGCGCTCTTCTGCGCATTCACCAAAAACTGTGCTTCAGCAAAAACTAAGCACCAGCATCATCCCATGTGCCATCACACAAGTACTCTCCTGCACACTCGCGCAATAGTCAAAATGAATGAAAACTTTTTGACAGGTCACCATTGCCCCATTACTCTCCCCGCAAATGCATAACAGCATGGCCACCGGGAAAAGAGGGAAGAGGCTTCACAGAAGGGTTCAACATCCTGAAGATTCCATCTTCCAATGGTAATCAAACGCATCTACCATCGGTCGACTCCTCACAGGGAACCTTTGGTCCCTTTCTCTTCAGGAGTTTTTCTTGACAGTACCACCGTCCAAACACGATCTGAATGTTGAAAACAGCCTATCATTATCTCACAAATCTCTTATTACCAAGGAGAAATCATCAACCGACTGATCGCTAGGTCACTGTTTGCTGATCGCTAGTTCGCCAATCACCAGATCGCCAATTGCTAGCTCATATCTCTCTGATCATTGACCTCTAGTCTCTCCTATTGCTAATGATCTCCGATTGCTAGCGTGCCGATCGCCGATTGTTAGTCAATAACCAGTCATCAGCTTGCTGATTACTAGATCGCCGATGAGCAGCTCATCTTTCTTCGATCATCGACATCAGCTCGCTGATCTCTGACCAGCCAATTGTCAGCTTGCTGATCTCTGACCAGCCAATTGTCAGCTTGCTGATCTCTGACCAGCCAATTGTCAGCTTTCTGATCTTTAGTTCACCGATTACCTGTCCACTATCGATCGCTGATCATCAATGGCTCACCATCACCAACTGACTATCATTAAAGCATTCTGCTGTCTCTCAGGGCTCTCCAAGCAAATGCCCAACTTATTAAAAGCCAACCTTCCTTGGCTGACTGACCAGACAGCCTTCATCTGTCTGTCAGTTACCATCTTCGGCTCACAGATCGCCGATTCAGCGATCGTTGGCAATTTGCCGTTCACCAGCAGTTTGTGACTCAGACTTTCTAGTCAACTTTTGCCCGTGGTTCCCTAGATCAGAAGGCATACAACACACTTCTTGCTACTGGTTGTATACCTCAGGCTCCTTATTGGACAAGTAGCAGAGGGTTTAGGGCACTTTTACCAGGTTTTAGTCTGCGTGAATGAAAAGATTTGACTGGCTCCTATTCTTTTCTTCATCCTTCCTTCTCTTAGGGAAAGCAGCATCCTGGGCTCTGCATAAGCTGACCTCAAACCACTGCTGGTAAACCATGCTCCCTTGTGTACCTAGTATTAAGCTAATACTGTTGCGTCCCCATACCCTGGCGAGGTGGTATTGGGAAAGTCTTGGTTACAACAGTTTATCCTACAAAAAGACTCTGAATAACTTTACCTAGACAGTCACACCTCTAAATATCTCAACACAGCTTGCGTAGACCGCGGACCTTGCGTAGGAAGGTTTTAGTGAGGCGCAGGCTCTTTATTTTGAGTACTAACATACTCAGATAAGGAGCCCCCAGGTAAAGCCAAAAGCTAGATTGGCAGGGATGTCCACCCTCCCTAATGGGTGAGACCCCTAAATAAATAGCGTAGGTTTGTATTCCAGTTATGGAACAAATGACAAATTTGTAGATAATTTGTATTTTTCTTAACCATACAAACCTTAGCTATTTATATACACTTGCCCACCAGCCCTATCCCCCTTGAAGTACTACCTCCAAGCAAAGTGAGCTGAATCACCGGTGTGTGAGGGGGAGTGGTAGCAAGCTATCCCCCCCACCCCCGCTAACTAGCGGTGTGGGTAAACTACTGTATCGCTAAATTTTAATGGCTCGTCATTTCAGCTTCGCAGAAAGTAACCCCTAAATAAATACCTAGGGTTTGTATCGTTAGGAAAAATACAAATTATCTACGAATCTGTCATATTTCAATATAAAACAAATTGTGAGCAATGGCAATCTGTATAGATTTCATGTGTCACAAGACGAAGTATTACACGGTAATTACACCCTTCGGCCTTCAGTGCTAGCACAAACCTCAGAGAGTACACGCTCGAGTTCGACCTCTGATATTCACTCGCTTTTACGTCTGTTTTTCTAGGTTTTGGCAAGAATTTTATCATGCCAAAGAGGAAAAGACAATTTCAACACCTCGCTAACATAAGGAAGAAGAAAATTTGCTCTAATAAGAGTTCAGAAGTGGGTAATTTCGGTGATATTAGCGGAGTTAGTGAAGGAGAGATGATGGAGTGATCGTCTCGCATAAAGAAGCAAGTTATTGAGAAAAGCGATCTTCATTTATGATTAAATTTTGATGAATAACTTTATTTTAGTTTATTAATATCCAAAGAGGATCATAAGATAAATAATAATCCTGACTTATTAATACATGTATTGTCTTTGTACTTTACAAAGAAAAACTTTGAACGCCTGTATTTCAAAACTATACTCATCGACCTTCAAATTCTATCTTCTCCCTTATTTTTAAAGATATAGCATTGAAATTTGGTATATAACTTAGGAGGACATTATTAAACAATAAAATTAAGCCTTTTTTTCCAGATTATTTTTTCGTAATTTTTCCCCTGATTTATAGGTTTACTTTTTTACCAAAGTGAAAAAATTCATATCTAGTAAAAAAAAAATTACTTTCAGAAAAAAAATCTTCATTTGATTGGAGGTCTACATCATGTCTATATAAGGTAGTAATCCCAGGTCTTAATATCAAGTATCAAGGGAGGAGATAGAATTTAAAAAACACTCATTTTCAGGATAAATCGCCCTGGCGTCGCAAAACCGAAGGACAGAGGCAAAAATCCTATGCAGTTTGGAGATGTCCTAAGTCACCTTATTAAGTGGTTTGAATGTTAAAGTCCTGTCCTTAAAAAGCGGCATTAGCTGGCCCCGGCCCCCTTAATGCTCTGATGACGAGCTTGCTGCATATGTGCATAAAATGACTAAATGTTGTGAAAGTTATACTGAATAGAGGGTGAGTCAACTGTGTGGGAATGGCAGTGACTATGTAAGGGTGATGAATTATCCCATTACTGGAGGGGGAGCAAATTCTCTGGCAATTCTCCTTCTCGCTTGTACCCATTACTTAGCCCCACGAATATTCAGGCCCGATTGTATACTAATGAGCATTGGTTTGATTAAAATATACTGTAATGTGGCGCTCTCTCTCTCTCTCTCTCTCTCTCTCTCTCTCTCTCTCTCTCTCTCTCTCTCTCTCTCTCTCTCTCTCTCTCTTTTTAAAGCATTGGTAAATGATTATAACAGTCTTTTAGAATAGTTGTAAAGTTTAGGGGTCAGGGTTCATATTCTGCACTCAAAAGTATTTTGCATAGATGCCAGTTTTTACAATACTCAAACCCTAGTCTAAATTGTGGCAAATATAAACTCCAGAGAAGGTATTTGAAAAAGTCATATGTGCATTAAATAATTTCCTTTTGTTTTTGGTGATAAATGTACTTCACATTCTTTGTTAGTCTTTAACATGATATTTTCATAATAAAATAAATTTTTGAACATACTTACCCGCTGGTTATATAACAATAGCTTTAGTCCCTGACGTCCAGCAAAAATTCAAAAAACTCACGGCAATCGCAGATAGAGTTGCCAGGTGTCCACTAGCACCACCACAGGAGATAGGCCAAACCATTCCATACATCACCAGATTTTCCATGCCCCTAGGTCTCTAGAGGGGAGGAGGGTGGGATTTTAAGTTATATAACCAGCGGGTAAGTATGTTCAAAAATTTATTTTATTATGAAAATATAATTTTTAAACATAAACTTACCCGCTGGTTATATAACAATAGGTGATTGACACCCTTGGTGGAGGGTTAGAGACAGCAACATTATTGGAATATTACTTAAGACTTAATCAAAACATGCTTAAGGGTTCGTACCTGTTAAGGAAGCTAACTTCAATGATTCTCTGCCTCATTATGTCTGCTATCCTTATGAGATCCAGCGGTCCACTCAGGGGGCTGAAGATCTCTAGGAGCTGTCAAATGGTGAAATAACCTTTATGCTGACAGGACCTCAACTAATACCCTTGTTCCAGGTGCTCTCAAGGAACAAATGACCACCTGACTAAATAAAAGATTGCGGAAGACTGTCGACCAATCTCCACATACAACCATAAAAATATATACAAGTTCCAAAAGAAGAAAAAGGGTACTAGGGATTAGGGGAATGTAGTGGTAGATCCTTCACCTACTGCTGCACTCGCTGCTACGAATGGTCCCAAAGTGTAGCAGTCCTCATAAAGAGTCTGGACACGTTTTAAGTAATGCGAGGCGAATACAGATTTACTCCTCCAAAAGGTTGTATCCATGATGGTTTGCAGAGAACGATTTTGTTTAAAAGCTATAGAAGTTGCCACAGCTCTAAATTCATAAGTTTACTTTTAGCAGCTTAAGGTCTGCCTCACTACAGTGTGAGTGAGCCTCTTTAATTAAGAGTCTTGTAAAAAATGATAGGGCGTTTTTAGACATAGGTAGCGCAGGCTTCTTGACTGCGCACCAAAGAGCCTCTTAAATCTTTAGTTCTGTCCAGATAGAACCTCAGTGCTCTAACAGGACACAGAACTTTCTCCAACTCTTCACCAACCATATCAGAGAGGTTAGCAATCTTGAAAGATTTTGGCCATGGGTGAGAAGGACGTTCGTTTTTGGACAAGAATCCTAGCTGCAAGGAGCATATGGCTTTTCCGTTCCTGAAGCCAATATTCTTGCTAAAAGCATGCACTTCACTGACTCTTAGCTGTTGCCAGACTTACTAAGAAAAGAGTCTTCAAAGTCAGATCTTTAAAAGAAGCCAAGTGTAAATGCTCGAATCTGTCACTCATGAGGAATTTTAAAACAACATCTAAATTCCAGGCTGGTGATTCTTGTTGACACTTCTTAGAAGTTTCAAAAGATCTCAGGAGATCTTGTAGGTCTTTATTATTTGAGAGATCTAAATTCCTGTGTCTAAAGACAGCTGCCAGCATACTCCTGTACCCATTGATGGTCGAGGAGGAAAAGTTATGCTTTCTTCTAAGATCTAAGAAGAAATTGGCAATTTGTGTTACAGAGGTACTGGATGAAGAAACTTATTTAGCTCTACACTATTCTTGAAAAACCTCCCACTTGGACTGATAAACCTTGATGTGGAAGTCCTCCTTGCTCTAGCGATAGCCTTGGCTGCCTCCTTCGAAAATCCTCTAGCTTTTGCGAGTTTTTCGATAGTGTGAAGGCAGTCAGACGTAGAGCTTGGAGGTTTAGATGGTTCCTTGCTAAGTGAGGTTGTTTGAGAAGATCTATTCTCAATGGCAGGCTTCTTGGAATGTTCACCAACCATTCCAGTACCTCTGTTAACCAACCTCTTGACGGCCAGAAGGGAGCCACTAAAGTCAACCTGGTTTCCTCGTGAGACACGAACTTTTGTAACACCTTGTGCAGCACTTTGAATGGTGGGAATGCGTACACATCCAGGTGAGACCAGTCCATCAGGAATGCGGCTATGTGTGTCGCTTTGAGGTCCGGAACTGATGAGCAATAAGTCTCCAGTCTTTTCGTTTATGAGGTCGCAAACAGATCTATGAGAGGACGCCTACAACTTGCAAAGTTTCTTGCATACATCCAGATGCAACGTCCACTCTGTGGGGAGAACTTGATTCCTTCTGCTGAGGCTGTCTGCCATCACGTTCTTCTCTCCCTGTATGAATCTTGTAAACAAGGTTATCCTTCTTTCTTTCGCCCACATGAGAAGAGTCCTTGGTATTTCGTGAAGAGACCTCGAGTGAGTCCCGCCTTGTTTTGCTATGTATGCCAATGCAGTGGTGTTGTCGGCATTGACATGTACTACTCTGTTTAATACTAACTTCTCGAAACCTTTGAGAGCCAACAGGACTGCCAACAGCTCCTTTTGATTGATGTGGAGGCATCCTTGTTCCCTTGTCCACAGACCTGAGATCTCTGACTTTCCCAGTGTTGCTCCCCACCCCGAGTCCGAGGCGTCGGAAAACAACACAAGGTCTGGGTTCTTTTGCTCCAACGAGAGAACTTCCTGAAATCTGTTTAAGTTGTTCCACCACTGAAGGCACTTTCTCATCGGTTCCGTGAGGGGAATTTCTTCCTTGTCGAGGCTGTCCTCTTTGTTCCAATGGTAATTGAGATGGAACTGAAGGGGCCATAGGTTTAGTCTCCCCAGAGACACAAACTGTTCTAGTGAAGAGAGGGTTCCCAGGAGACTCATCCACTCTCTTGCTGAACAGACGTCTTTCTTTAGAAAGGCACAAAGTTTTAGGAAAGCTAGCTGTATCCTTGCAGGTGACGGAAAAACCTGAAAAGCCAGACTCTGAATCTCCATCCCTAAATAGAGAATTCTGTGGGATGGAATTAATTGGGACTTCTCTAAGTTCATAAGAAGTCCTAGCTCTTCTGACAGACTCAATGTCAGACGCAGATCCTCCAGACAGCCCTTAGGAGCCAATCGTCCAAGTACAAGGAGGCTCTGATGCCTCTTGAATGGAGCATACTCGCCACATTCAACATAATCTTTGTGAAGACTAGAGGAGCGGTCTTGAGGCAGAAACACAAGGCCCGAAACTGGAAGACCTCCTTCCTGTACACGAACCTCAGGTAACGTTTGCAACTTGGATAGATCAGGACATGAAAGTAAGCATCCTGAAGGTCTAATGAGACCATCCAGTCGGCCTTCCTTACTGCTGCAAGCACAGTCTTCTGAGTCTCCATAGAGAACTTTGTCTTCTGGACGTAGCTGTTGAGGATACTTACGTCCAGGACTGGTCTCCATCGCCCTGAGTTCTTGGGAACCAGGAATAAGCGGTTGTAAAAACCTGGTGATTTTAAGTCGCTCACCCTCTCTATTGCCTTCTCTTCTAGCAAGAGAGACATTTGAAGCTGCATGGCCTGCTTCTTCGACTCCTTGTATCTTAGAGAGAGATCCACAGGGTCTATAAGTAACGGAGGCTTCGTAATGAACGGGATCTTGTATCTCTCCTTTAAAACAAGAACGGACCAAGGGTCCGCTCCCCTCCTCTCCCAGGCATGCCAGAAGTTGTTTAGCCTGGCCCCCCACTGCTGTCTGAAGGCGAAAGCAGTCAGACTCTGCTTTGGCCAGACCTAGAACCTCTCCTTCTAGACCTTCTCCCATCGAGTCTGAAGCTACCCCTACCGACAGACTTTCCACGAAATGGCTGTGATACATGAGGAAAAGAAGTATCCTCCTTCGGTCTACGGGTAGAGAAGGAAGTTCAAAGAACCTTCCTTGCTGTCTTGAAGACTTAAGTCGAGTAGCCTTCTGGGTTGAGGCGGCGGCAACTTCCTTTACTAGCTCCTGAGGGAATAGAGAAGGAGAAAGAGGTGCATAGAGCAATTCTGACCTCTGGAACGGAGTGACCCCCATGGAGAGGAAAGAGCACATAGTTGCTCTTTTCTTAATGACTCCGGCTGTAAACAGGGCTGCTAACTCATTTGAGCCATCCCTAACTGCTTTATCCATGCAAGACATTACATGTATAAAGTTAGCAGTTTCCGAATCCTTCATTGCAGAAACTTTCTTCCCCAAGGCTCCCAGAGTCCAATCGAGAAAGTTGAACACTTCGAATGCTCTGTAGATACCTTTGAGGAGATGATCAAACTCGGACATCGACCATAAGATCTTCATTCTTCTCATGGCCAAACGACGAGGAGAGTGAACTAGGCTTGAGAAGTCGCCTTGGGCAGAGGCAGGAACTCCCAAACTGAGAACTTCTCCTGTCTCGTACCATACACTAGACTGGAAGCCAATCTGGCCGGGGGAAAAGCAAAGCCTGTTTTGCCTAGGTCCTTTTTAGACTGCATCCAAACACCCATTAACTTCAATGCTCTTTTTGAAGAACGAGAGAGTACCATCTTGGTAAAAAGCAATGTTCTTGCCGCTTTTGCTAAGGTAAACTCCGAAGGTGGTGAACGCGGGGCTACGGGAGCAAAATGATCCGGAAATAACTCCGTAAAGACCAATATAATCTTTTTAAGGTTGACAGTGTTGAGGTGTCTTATTCTCTTCTTCCTCTGAGACAATGTCCAAGAGTTCATCCGGAGAAAAGTGATCATCCGGTTCTTCCTCCGAAAGAATTCCAATCGCCGTAGCAGCGACTTGTTCAGAAAACTTGCTCGCGAACATAAGAATCAGCACCGCGGTGCGCGGGATCAATACGATCGGCATGGCTGATGTCCACATGTCGTTCGTTAATCTTGCGCTTGACATCACGTCCGATTATATGTTGAACAGCAACTGACTGATGTTGGACGTCACAGTTTGCTTGACGTTTGATGTCACGCGCTTGACGCTCAATGTCACAGTTTGCTTGATGTTTGATGTCACGCGCTTGACGCTCAATGTCACGTTTAGCTTGACGCTCGGCGTCACGCTTGACTGCCTGGCGATCGTTGCCGCGCTTGGAAGGCTGACGCTCGACGTCACGCTTGATCGCTTGATGTTTGGTATCAACAGAAGCAGGAACTCGTTGAGATACAGAAGCCTTATCACGCTGTTCAACAGAGCGTTTGCTGGTTGGCCGCCTGTGCGACAACATGTCACGATCAGAATCATGACGAACCACCGCTTTGCTAACAGCAGGCTGGTAAGACTGCATAAAAGATGAGAGCTGCTGTTTCATGTCTTGCAGCATAGTCCAATTAGGATCAACATGTGGCGATACAAGTGAAGAAACTTCGATAGCGAACTCGCCTTCCTCATCGCTTAAGTAACGCTCCAAGTTTTCAGCAGACGGAAACCAGTCTGATGGAAGCGGCGGTGCATGTACCGTAACACCAGACTCAGGAACCAGATCCGTATCAGTCTGAACTAAACCTTTATTAGCCTCTGACATCCTATCAGGACGTTTCGCAGGAGAACCTTTGACAGACGAATGAAAACGCTCTGGAGTATCCCAATGGCAACAGCCAGGCGCTTGCGGTGATGAATCGCGACGCTGAGCCATAACATCCGCTTTTCTTTTTAAAGAGGTCTGGAAGCATGACGCCAGCCCTTGCTGTGCGTAGCGTCATCTGAAGAAGAAGAAAACATATTAACCTCACCTTACCCATGGTGAGGGTGAGCGTCCTGCGATACGACAACATGTACGCTTGAGGGGACGTCTGCGCAAGCGATAACGCCTCTCGTTCCCTTTTGCCACTCGACATTACTTCTCCTATGGGTTCGGGAGCTTGAAAGAGGTCTAAGGCTAGGTGAACGACAGGCTCGAGCAGACGCACCCTCCACATCACTGAACACATTAATCGCACTTTTAACACTAACACTTTTCATTTGGTTAACGTCGGACATGAGTTGGTTTCTGTCCGCCGAGAGAGATTCTACCCTTACTCCAAGGGCTTGAATCGCGGTCATCATATCTTTGAGTGTCAGTTCAGATGAAATAGTATTACGAACTGTATCTACCACTACAGGGGAAGGATTAGGTTCAATGATACGGGAAGTTGATAAATCTCTAGATCGAGATGAACTACGCCTAACTCTGTCTCTCTCTAATTTACGAGAGTAGCGGTCAAAAGTCAACCACTCACTCTCTGATAATGAAATACATTCTTCACATCGGTCCCCTAATTCACAAATTTTACCTCTACATTTAGAACAAATTGAATGGGGATCTACAGAGGCTTTTGGAAGCCGAGTTTTACACCCTTTCACACACTTCCTATATGAAGGAGAAGGGTCGGCCATTTTGAAAAGTAACGAGAGATCAAAATCAAGCAAGGGTAAAAAATAATTCAAGTAATCAAAATCAAAAAGTATTCAAGAGAATCCGAAAGCACAATCCATTAAGCGAAAGCCAATAACCAAAAACAATGTAGATCACCAAGATAACTGTCCAAAATCCAAGGTAGTTAGCGAGTGAATTCCAAACGATGTTGCTAGTAATGGCGGCAGGGAAAATCTGGTGATGTATGGAATGGTTCGGCCTATCTCCCGTGGTGGCGCTAGTGTACATCTGGCAACTCTATCTGCGATTGCCGTAAGTTTTTTGAATTTCTGCCGGACGTCAGGGACTAAAGCTATTGTTATATAACCAGCGGTTAAGTTTAGATGTTTAAAATGTTCTACTAAAAACCTATTTTTTCCTTGGTTGTCATCAAATAAATATTTTCACTTTTTTCAATGATATTTAATTGTACACGTCATGTCACTTTGTAAGTAACAATGAGTGTTTTCTTACTGATATATTAATGTTTACATCAGTTACCATGAGAAATCCTTTATATTTGTTCTCGCATATCTTTCTATACACTTCTCATCATTCTTGAAGGTACATCGACTCATACTGGCCATGAGCTCACCTGTATTCGAAGCCATGTTCTACGGTCCTATGGCCGTAAAAGGAGACCTTATTCTACCGGAAGATCCACCCCAGGCATTTACCATTCTTGTTTCTTATATCTACGAAAATCAAGTACCTCTGCGTGATGTTGATACAGCAGTTAAGGTCTATCATCTGGCCAGCAAATACCAAATGAATCACCTTTCCTC
Organism: Palaemon carinicauda; assembly: GCF_036898095.1. Classification (NCBI taxonomy): domain Eukaryota; kingdom Metazoa; phylum Arthropoda; class Malacostraca; order Decapoda; family Palaemonidae; genus Palaemon; species Palaemon carinicauda. The sequence goes on from NC_090744.1 coordinate 25,471,157, forward strand.
CCTTTGCTCACAGGTAAATCTTTCAGGTTGCTTATTTATCTTCAAAGTATTTGATTTTTATTGTATTTTTACAAGATACAGAATATTCATAAATTGTACTATTTTATTTACGATTGTTATTATTGTTGTTAATATCATTACCTGCTAAGTTAAAACCCTAGCTGGAACAGCACGATGCTTATTATATGCCCAAGGACTCCAACAGGGAAAAATAGCCCAGAACTATACGAGAAGTAATGAATAAAGAACTAAAACATCCTAATGTCATTAACAACATGAGAACAGATCTATAATATATTAACTATGAAGAGAGACTTATGTCACCCAGTTCAACCTAAAAACATTTTCTGCAAGTTTTAACTTATGAAGTTTGACCGATTCAACTGGCTGACAAGGAAGATAATTTTATTTCACAATGTGGTCACAGCTGGAATAAATTTTTAAAGAGATTAAATATCCAGATCAAGAATATGAAATTTAATTCTGAAGACCAGACAGGATAACAATACAGATACTGTACTGTACTAGAAACAATTTATAATGAAAGAATTAAAACATTTCTTCAGTATAGATTAATTGCTAAGCCAATATTTTTTGTGTAATTGAAGAAATAGACCTAATGTATTTCTCAAAAGGAAATTTGCATTCAAGAATCACACCTAAAATTTTAGAGTTGTACATAGTTAAATAAACATTAATGCAGAGATTTAAATAGAGTTATATATAGTTAAAGAAACATTATCACTGCAGAGATTTCAAAGGAGTTGTATATATATTGAGGAGGCACTGTCCTCGATCTATGTTGAGAGTTAAACTACATGCCCCATAATTTGCACCATGCACCAATTTTAGTAAGATCTCTATTTGGGGATTCAGCAACCTCACATCTACATTCAAACGATGGAATTGAAACATAGAGAGTAGTACCATCTCTATATGCAACAAACTTGTTTTTCTAGGCCAAACCACATAATGTACAGTATAGAGAACGAAGAGTAATGGGCCAAGAACACTACTCTGCAGAACACCAGATATTACATTCTCATACTAAATATGGTGGCCATCAACAACAACTTTGAAGTCCATTACTTGAAAATTCCAAAATGATGGTAAAAAAAGTCCCACCCTATGTAATGGCCCACGTGGTAACGTCCCTGACTAGTGATCCCCAGACTTGGGTTCGAGTCCCGCTCAAACTCGTTAGTTCCTTTGTTCGCTGCAACCTCACCATGCTTGTGAGCTAAGGAGGGGGGGAGGGGTTGGAACCTATAGGTCTATATGCTGAGTCATCAGCAGCCATTACCTGGCCCTCCCAGGTCCCAGCTTGGATGGAGAGGGGACCTTGAGCACTGATCATATGTATATGGTCAGGCTCTAGGGCATTGTCCTGCTTGCTAGGGCAATGTCACTGTCCCTTGCCTCTGCTACTCATGAGCAACCTTTAAAGCTTTAAATTGTTTGTTTGAAAACAAAGGCCTCAAGATTAACATGGTCAAAGGCAGCACAAATGAAGGCCAGTTATACATTTCTGACGACAATCAAGGAATTTCTGAACAGCATTGGAAAATTGTGAGAAGGGCATTACAATCTCCAAGACCTTTGCAAACAAAGGAAAAGATGATTAACTTACGCATACCTAAAATGTTTTGCCTAACGACATTGATGAACTTGAAAAAACACTACTAATTCTCCAAGTGAAAACAGATCTTGCTAACTTTAAGAAAATAACAAACAACTTGGGAGCTAAGAAATCAGCGCTCTTTAAAAACAAGGAAAAATACCATTTTGATCTACACTTACATTACATAGGAATCGAGTACCAGTAAAAGTATTAAATACAGTATCTGGGTACCAAAAAGCTAAACTAGTTAGTTTAGCATCAGGAAAACAAGAAAGGAATAATTAGGTTTCTCATTAATCTGCATACTATTGCCTTTTTCCTTGAACACGGAACAGTATAGTCATCTGGTTTAAGCAAAGGAGGTACTTTTAAATCTACACCAAAGAGTGAAGAACTGAAGGTAGCCCACCATTCAAGTTCCTGGGATGTACCAGAAAGGATTTCTGCTATAGTCAAACTGTATTTATTTTCAATTGAAGTACAAAACTCTCTAAGCAACAACTCTTAGCTGAATACAGTGAGCCCTCGCTAATTCGCGGTTCGACCATCGCGGATTCACCACTTCGCGGATTTTTTTCATAACGCATGTACTGTATATATATATATCGCGGATTTTCCGGAAATTTCGAAAATACCGCGATGTGACCGATGGTGCGAGATTGGAGAAAGTAAGGAAAATTGAATCATTATTGATTTTCAATATAAATGAAACTTTGAGGAGCAACAAAGATATCATTTGTTAGAGAGATAGAGAGAGGTAAGGAATGGGAGGTAGTGAAAAGTAGCCCACAGAGAGAGAGAGAGAGAGAGAGAGAGAGAGAGAGAGAGAGAGAGAGAGAGAGAGAGAGAGAGAGAGAGAGAGAGAGAGAGTGTGTGTGTGTGTTGTTTTAAATATAATAAACAAAAAAATTTGATAGGTTATAACACATTGGTGCTTATGTATTATCAACTGTATACTGTAGACGGTTTGAATAAGTTAAGAAATGGTATAAACGATACTTTGTTAGTGTATTCGTACACTCTCAAGAGCAGCAGCTAGACGTCAGCTGATCTAATCACAGCCAAAAGTAAAACAAAAAGAAGTCAACAATACTCGATTTTTAAAACACACCCGAAATTTAAAAACAAAAGTACACGCTTTCTTAATGTGCAATTAACTATTTAAAGAGTAGCAATTTTCTAGAATAAAATGATGTTTCCCAAAAAATAGTGGTTTGCTGATGAAATCGGATGCCGTATTTTTAGCAACGATTGAAATGGATGTAAACTCGGCATAATTTTTTCGTTTCGTATTTAATTGACACTAAGAAAACTAATTTTAGTTTCTTCATCTATATGTAAGTATTGTATAACACCAAGAGAGAGAGAGAGAGAGAGAGAGAGAGAGAGAGAGAGAGATGAATCAGCTGTTGTAATCAAATGGCGTGTTTTTGTTTTGTGAGAATTTCATCGCCACGACTATAACAACAACATACTGTACTGAACTTTACAGTATTATACAGACTACTGTAATATGATAAAGTAAAATATTTGTAATAACTTATTTTATATGAAATGGGGCTATTTTTTTTTGTTTAAAATTTACATTTACGTACGTAAAACAACTCTCTCTCTCTCTCTCTCTCTCTCTCTCTCTCTCTCTCTCTCTCTCTCTCTCTCTCTCTCTCTCTCTCTCGTAAATTGTTTTCCTGCTTTGCTACGTATGTATGATTTTATATAGATACGGTAAATGATATTTGTAATAACATATTTTCTAAAAGCTTTTACTGTAATATCATTATTTATCACTTTCATCATGCGCGTTAAATGCCTTCGTTTGTTTACCGAGCGTACCTTATGACGCCGTCGTTTCAGGCGGCGTCATAAAGAAAAACATTTCATTTGGAAGTCCTAAGAAAAATTAAGTAAAACATTGGTAATAACAAAATCATCATACAGTGGAACCTCTACACACGAACGTATCTACATCCGAATTTTCCAACATCCGAAGTAAAATTCGAGCAAATTTTTGACTCTACACCCGAATTTTATCTCGACACACGAAGTAGCAATTTTCGTCGTACCGGTTGTATCCGAATTTTTCGACACGCGAAGTACAATTCGAACACGTTCCTACTCTACACCCGAATTTTTTTTTCGACACCCGAAGTAAACAATACTCGTATGCGTAGTCGGTGCTCATAGCGCCTGATGTGTTTTTTATTTCCGCCAATAGAAGGCAGCACTTCAACCTCGGAGGGACCCTCAATTAGCGTGGCTCTGGTCAGTCCTCTGTTCTCGTTGGCTTTATGTGGTTGTGCCCTGTGTGTTCTGCTATTAATTGTGTTTTAATCGTGATTTTTTACATTCATCCTTTTACGGTATTTTACGAAAATCATGGGTCCTAAAAGGCTTAGTTTCGCAATTGGTAGTGGTAGTGGTGAGAAAAGGAATAAGGGAATGCTTTCTTTAGAAGTAAAGCAAGGAATTATTGAAAAGCATGAGCGTGGCGTCCGTATGAGTGAACTTGCAATAAGTTCCGCGCAAATAAAAGAGGTGTTAGGAAAATATCAAGACGTGGTCGACTTCATCGACAAATACCATCCAAAGAAATTGCAGGTTTGTCGTGTAGCTGCGCAGTTTGATGATGTTTCCCTAACTTATTTTCGAAACATTCTGAAAAGCTGTACCAAGCAACTTTCTATCGATAGCTTCTTTAAAAAAACTACGAAGCGAACTCGTGATGAAGAGGAAGGAAGTGGTTCAAAGAAAACAGCAAAGAGTGAAGAGAAAAAAATTCAATCAATTTTAAGTGTAGAGAGTGAAAGTGATTAAAATTAATCATCAAAAAGAAAAAAAGAAAATGTAAAAAAAAAATATAAATTATAAAAAAAAAAAAGCTAAGTTATGTTAAAGTTCACTTAGTGTAAGTTAGAATAAGTTACGGTAGTGTACGTTTATCGTAGTTAACCTCTCTACCTCCTCGCCGCCCGTCCGTCTCCTCTCTGCATAGCAAGACTAACAACACCTGCGCTGGAGTTTCTAAGGTAAAGTGACGCTAAAAACCCGTTTCTTATTTATCATTTTTTGCTAATTCTTCTTATTTACATGTCTATTCTTCTTATTTACATGTCTATTATCTAATTTAGTGTTCATTATTCTCATGGGAAAATTATATGTAGTAGTTTATTAAGAAGTTATCATAGGTTTTTGGGCTCAACCACGGATTAATCCTATTTCAATGTATTCTTATGGGAAAATTCGTTTCGACATCCGATCAATTTCTACATCCGAAGTTGGTTCTGGAACGGATTAAATTCGTATGTAGAGGTTCCAATGTACTGTACTGAATAATCAATATAATCGATGCAAAAACTAACCTATACACAGATGTGTAAATGCGTTTGTTTCTTCATTATGATCAGAGATAAACGTAAACAAAACATTGGTTGCCATTTTTTATCGTGCTTTTTGGCGTGTTTAGGAAATGCATGATATAAAATCGCCTTTAATATTTGTGCCTGTTTTAGTTTAGGGTACTGTAGTACATGCATTAAGTGTTATGTACATTAAAGGGTAGTTTGTTAACAGTACTACGTACAAGGGAAGGTTTTAAAAGTCTGAATATACATGTTAAATAAATACGTAAATATGGTGTCACTACTTCGCGGATTTTCACCTATCGCGGTCGGGTCTGGAACCTATCTACCACGATAAACGAGGGCTCACTGTATAGCTATTCCAAGTTAAATTTGATCTTTTACGTTTCCAATGATGATAAGCCTCCTATTTCTCCAGATCAGCATATCTACAATCATCATCAAACAAAGGTTTGTATATTATGCTGACCAGGTTTTCCTTTACAAGAAAAACAGGTTCAACGCCTATATACAGTTGTGACCAATTCAAATGCAAAAGACCACTCAAAATGCCATCCCAGTCTGAGGTTTAAATATAATGGATGTTGGTATGCTGAGAGAAGAGGCCATGGTGGGAATGTCTTAAGGAATTGCTGAGCTAACTTTCCTTTATGGAAGCGAAGTATGAACGTTGGAAAAAATTTGAAGCATTTTGGATGGATTGTTTGCATAGTACAGTATATGTAATTTAAGATGAATTGATATTTGTTCCTTCATAGATACAAACCGAATCATTAAATTGGGTTACTTCTGGGTGAAGCCAGTTAAAGAATTATTGAGGGTCTGGTAGCCTGGTATGATGCCCTCTCCCTCCCTCGTACTCAGTAGGTAGGTGTGATATTGCTTAAAGCTGATCCCTCACTCGTGTTCTGGCCACTGAAGCAGTTGGACGTTGGTTTTTCTTGCTGGTTTAATGTTTTTATTGTTAGGCATATGTATCCTTGTACTGAGGGACATCCCTGTGGGACCTCTATGGGCTGCCTATACATGTAGATCCCCATCTCGTATGTTCTACATGCCGTGGACATAGCTACTTATCGGAATCTCTTTGTATTATGTGTTTGGAGTGGTTGCCCTCCCAGTGGGGGAAATTCAATGGTCGATGTTAGAAAAAGGCTAAAAGTGATTGCTCTCTTTTGATGCCTGGTCTTTCATTATCAGGTCTTTCCCAAGATACGGTATTAGATGATGGTGACTATGTTTTGTAACGGAGAATGGTGAAATGTTTTTATCTATGATTTAGACGACGTAGATCCTTCCCTCTATCGTGAGGCCGAGGGCTCTACATTCATCTCTGATCCTTTGACTTCAGGGCATCTAATGGCTGAGATACATCATCCTCGTTTACCATCACCTCCTACGAGCTTTCTTGGTTCGAACGAGCAGTTTTTAATCCGTGATGGTCCTCAGAGTGATATTTATTTTTCAGGATACCTCCCATAAATCTCTTCTACCTGCCCTCAGCCTGGACTTACACCGAACTGCACACCCCACCATCTTTCCGCTGTGCGCATAAAAGCACGTATCAAAGTGCTGTATTCACAAGTAATTTTGTCGCGTGGAAAGATAAAAGACAGTAGGCTATTGACAAGATTGTATAATTCACAAGTGCTAGGAGGAGAGGTTTGGATAGAAGGTGTGGAAGATGTATTGATGGAAAGAGCCCTGATATTTAGAAAGTACAAGTGTTAGCAAAGAATGACAAATTGTTTGTAGGAGTGTTAAACTTACTGCTGAAGAGTCTGCTGTCTAGGTATGAGAAGAAACTAGCGTTGCATCAATAGTAACTGTACTGGCGATTCATCCACAATTTAAAAGTTAAAAGAGTGAATGTGGTATTGACTTGTGCTAGTTTTCTCTTTCAGTCACCTCATTTTAGGAGACAGCTTATATTGAAAAAATAATATAGAGTTAAGACTGATTGACTCTTGAATATCATCATAATAAAAAGCTTTACTTGTATATTTTTTTTCATCCCAACAGTATATTGAAGAACATGTGGACTTAGATAATTTGGTCATGATTTATGAATTGTCTCTCCTGTTTGAGGACTCAAAATTGAAGAAGAGATGTAGGAAAGTAAGTTAATGGAACAGTTGTTCTTAATTAAAATATGTTCACTTGTTCTGCTTATGAATGTTCTGTGTACAGTATACTACTTAGGAAACAATATTTCCTATTTTCCATTATACAGTACAGTAATACCTTGAGATACGAGTATAATTTGTTCCTGGACCGAGCTCGTAGGCCAATTTGCTCGTATCTCAATTCAGCTTTTCTTATATAAAATAACTGACTAAAATCTAATTTGTTCTGACCCTCTAAAAACACCAAAATCAATGATATTAACAATAGAAAAAACTTGTTTTTAATAATTATACTGTATAGACATACAGTACTGTACACACACACACACTCACACACAATGACATAAAGAATTACTGTACTATGATATTAAATACTGTAAATGTGGTTTTATTATGAATTCTTACCTTCGAGACAGACAATAACGGGTAACAGTATTGTGTGCGGAAAACGAGCAAGGGAGGAAGGGAAGGAGAGACTTGGATGGTACCATATTGATCTATTCCTTTCACATAGCATAACACTTAAACATGAAATTAACTGAACTTAGCATAATTTTTTTTTTCTAACTTTATTCTTTTCTACTTTTTTAATTGTCGATGTACTCCGCAAGAATAGATATGCCAACTCGCATGTGGACACCATGCTCATGTTTCTCGATAATTTCCTGCTTCATCTAAATTGTCATCATGCGCTTTTTCTTCACTCTGCCAACCATACCACTCACTTTCTTAGGACCCATCACTTATTAACCCTTTTACCCCCAGGCTCTTTGGAAATTTCCAACCCTTAACCCCCAGGGGGTTATTTTTTTCCCAGCACATTTTGCAGTATATTTTTTTAAAATTTCTCTAACAGCCTTAATTTTTGTCATAGAGAGGTCAGGTTGGTCTCATTCTCTTGGAAAATGCCTGAATTTTTTCAAAAAATTATAAAAAAAATATGAAAAAAAAAAATTTTATAGCATTTTTTTGCAAGGACGTACCGGTACGTCCATGGGGTAAAGGGATTGGTTTTGTGAAACGTATCGGTACCTCCTTTGGGGGTAAAAGGGTTAAAAAGAATGTTTATAAATACAATGACAATCATGTAAACAACGCAAATACAAATCGTACAGAAAGCGATGACCTCATGAACTGAACCAGTGATGAAATCTTAGAGCACTCCCAAGTGTTCAGCCACCTAGCGTTAGCATCTCTTAAGTGTAATCGTATCGTAATGCAAAATTTTGCTAGGAGGTGGGCTTGTGTCTCGGAAAGCTTGTGTGTTTAAGTGCTCATAGGTCGAGGTATTACTGTATCTGATAAATGAAATGGATAAAAAGTTATGTTGTACACACTTAAAGAATTAACATGTACATATACTTATTTCCATGTATATACTGTACTGTATACTGATTTTCATGCATATATTAATTTATAGGTATACTTATGTGCAATATTCAGTATTCTTTATAACTGCATGCTTTCTCCTTTGGATCAGGTGAATTATCTGAATGGTCTCATAGACTTATGCATTTTTGTTATTCAAGGTTGTAAAAGACTTCTCAGTTGAGATTCTGTCCTCTCCATGGTTAGGCCAACTTACACAGCAGTGCATGAAGGATCTCCTGCAGCAGAAGCTGTGTGCAGATGAAGTTTCTGTTTTCAAAGGACTCCTGCAATGGTAACTTTACTATTTACTTACTTTTAGATTGCTTTACCTTATGTGAAACGTGGGCTCCTGCGTTGGTGCCCATAGTTGACTATACATTACATTGAAGACAAGAAAATCCTCAAAGTACAGTACTTGAAATTGTGAAAATTTATTTTTCAAGGAGATACCTTGCTTTTTGTAAGGGCTATTAAACTTTGACAGTGATCTGAATTTATTTGATAGCAATTGAAAAAAAAAGAAATATATACAAATAAAAGAGAAAGTTTAATATTACCAAAGAAATATGATGGGAAGATCCTTTTTCTGTTCTGATGACTTAATGTGTGCAAGAGTTTAAGTATGTCCAAGACTTTGGTTTTTTCATATTCTTAAAGCACATTATAGTGTTTTTTCCATAATTTTTTGATGAACATTATAGTATACTGTTACGTTTCCAATTCATGTTGAATTATTTCCTTTAGGGGAGCATCACAGTCAAAAAGCCTATCAAGATCCATAAAAAGTCACAAAGGCCTTCGTCAGCAGATTGAAACATTGCTGCCGCACGTCAGGTTTCTGACAATGACTTCAGAGGATTTTGAGCGACATGTGATGCCCTTAAATATTCTGACTTCAGACGAGAAAAATGCGATCTTGAAGAACTTGAAGCAGGACGGAAGTGTCTCACTGCCGGCAATTTGTAGTCCTGAACGAGTGAAGAGGATCTTCTACAGCAAACACCAGTATCACCATGTTGCTTTAAATGTAGGAAACTCAAGTCATGATGAACCCTATAAAATTACGCCAAATAAGGCACTTAGGGACATCAATAAAAGAAAAGAAGAGAGAGCTGAGACGGATGAAGAGGATTCTGACAGTGAAGATAATGATTGTGACTATTACGAAGTTCATGGCTGGGACTGTTATATGGAAGAGTTCAGCGAGGAGAGTGACTCTTATGAAATAAGTCAAGATTCTATAAAAAAGGATTCTTCTGCTCCTGAAAGTCATTTAGAAAATTATCCTTTAAATAAGGATAGTTTTGAAAGGAACAGAACAACTGAATTTTTAAGTGGTCTAAAGATCAACAAGGATATTCACGTAAGTTGTATCAAATGGATGTGTAATGACTTTTTCCGTTATAAAACATGGGATTCAAAAATACATTTAGTGATAAAAAGCTCATCTGGCAATATAGTAGGAGAAACAAGAGTAAAATTACAAAGAAATGTTGATGGGGTCACTTTCTCTGCTTTTTTTAAAAGTCCATTGGTATTGATTTCCAGTGATGTTTACTCTATATTATTGCTGTGGTTTCCTAAGGATTACCTTTCACCTAATATATTTTCCCAACTTGATTGGGAAAATAAAGATGAATGTTATGTTTCATATGGAGATTTAAAAATGGAGGGCATTATCATTACCTGTATGGAATTAAATTTATCAATAGAGTTTTGGTGCTTTAGTAAATTGTTCTAGTTACTAGTGAAGTTTTTAAGTATTATACTGTATTTTGAAGTTGTAAGAAAATTTTTTATTAAAAGTGATATAGTTATTGTTTAGTAATTATTTTCCTGAATGGTACAGGAATTACTTAAGATACCTACAAGATTTATTTACTTAAGAATTGTGATAATATACAGTAGAAGAGTCGTCTCCACTCTCCTTGCGAGGGGGGAGTGTGATGTAAACAGGCAAACCCATTACATACTGTATTTACTCTGCATAATATTGCCTTTTTCCTTGGGCAGGGATTGACTTAGCCATCTGGTTTAGGCAAAGGAGGAACTGTTAAATTTACACAAAAGAGTGCAGAATTGAGGGTAGCACATCATTTATGTTCCTGGGTTGTACCGGAAAGGGTTTCTTTTAAGGTCAATTTGTAATAATTTTCAGTTGCATCTCAAAACTCTTTGAGCAACAGACCTTAGCTGAGTATAGTTAACCCAAGTTGAAAGTGATCTATTACTTTTCCAAACATGAGAAGCCTCTTGTTTCTCTAGATCAGAATGTCTTCAATCATCTTTGAACAACTGTTCTTTATTCTAAATTAAAAGATGGAATAGGCCTATAAACTATGTTGACCAGGTTTTCCTTTATGAGAAAAACAGGCTTAATCCCTTTATAAAGTTGTGACCAATTCAAATGCCATTAAGGTGCGAGGTTTAAATATAATGGATGTTTTTATGTTGAGAGAAGAGGTGCCATAGAATAAGTGTCCCGATTGTCTGTAGAAGTCAAGGTGGGAATGTCTTACGGAATTGCTGAGCTAACATCCCTTCTGGAACAGAAGTTTGGATGTCGAAAAAGAAATGGAAGCATTTTAGGTGGATTGTTTGCACAATACAGTGTATGTAGTTCAAGATGAATTGATATGTTGAGAAGTGAATACAGTGCACACACAAAATACAAATATTGTAGCATAGGTAAAAGAGTGTATCAAATTATGCAGAAGTGGTTTGGTCTAGTGGAAAGAATGAAAGTCAGGAGGCTATTAACAAGATTGTATAATTCACAAGGGCTAGGAGGAGAAAGGTTTGGATAGAATGTGTGGAATATGTATTGATTGAAAGAGCCTTGATATTTAGAAAGTACAAGTGTAGGCAAAGTTAGGTAGAATGACAAATTGTTTGTAGGTGGGTTAAACTTATTGTTAATGAGTGTACTGTGTAGATATAAGAATAAATTAATGCTGCACAAATAGTAAATGTACTGGGGATTCATCCATGATTTTTTAAAGTTAAGAGTAAATTTGGTATTGGCTTGTGCTGGTTTTCTCTTGAGCCACCTCATTTTAAGACAGCTTGTTGAAAAAGTATTGTAAAACTGATTGACTCTTGAATATCATCAATAAAAAGCCTTATGTTCTTTCTCACCCCAACAGTATATTGAAAAACATGTGGACTTAGATAATTTGGTCATGATTTATGAATTGTCTTTCCTGTTTGAGGACTCAAAACTGAAGGAGAAATGCAGGGATGTAAGTTAATGGAACAGTTGTTCTTAATTAAAATATGTTCACTTGTTGTTTATGCATGTTCTGTGTATACTACTTAATTAGAAGAATATTTCATCTTTTCCATTATACCTGATAAATGAAATTGGTAGCATGTTATGTTGTACACACTTAAAAGAATTTTCATGTATATATACATGTACATATTTTCATGTATATATAAAGGTATACATATACTTTTATGCAATATTTGACATTCATTATGATTACATGCTTTATCCCTTGGATCAGGTGAATTGTCTAAATAGTCTCAAAAACCTTATGCATTTTTGATTCAAGGTTGTAGAAGACTTCTCAATTGAGATTCTGTCCTCTCCGTGGTTAGGCCAACTCACACAGCAGTGCATGAAGGATCTCTTGCAGCAGAAGCTTTGTGCAGATGAAGTTTCTGTTTTCAAAGGACTCCTGCAATGGTAATTTGACTATACTGTATATAGTGTATATAATAGAAACAAAAGAATCCTCGAGTACTTGAAATTGTGAAAATGTATTTTCAGGGATAGGTTGTGTAGTTTGTAAGGGGCATTAAACTTTGACAGTGATCTGAATTTATTTCAGAGAATTTGTAAAACGGCAATATAATAAATTAAGAAATTGAATGCAACCAATGAAAAATCATGGGAAGATTCTTTTGTTGTTCTCATGACTTACTTTAGGTGTAAATGATTTTGAGTACATCGAAGACATATGTTTTTTCTTCTTTTGTCACACAGATTAGTGTTTTTTTGTTATTTAATTTTTGAACTGCATACTATATCTTTAATTTTTGAACTGCATACTATATCTTTAAGCATCTACCTAAAGTTACATTATTTCCTTTAGGGGAAAAAACCTATCAAGATTCACTAGAAGTCACAAAGGCCTTCGTCAGCAGATTGAAACACTGCTGCCACACGTCAGGTTTCTGACAATGACTTCAGAGGATTTTGAGCGACATGTGATGCCCTTAAATATTCTGACTTCAGACGAAAAATATGCAATCTTGAAGAACCTTAAGCAGGACGGAAGTGTCTCACTGCCGGCAATTTGTAGTCCTGAACGAGTGAAGAGGATCTTCTACAGCATACACCAGCATCACCATGTTGCTTTAAGATCAGGAGACTGTGTTTATGATGTACCCTATAAAATTACTCCCAATGACGCACTTTGGAACATCAATAAAAGTGAAGAAGAGAGAGCTAAGGATGAAGAGGATTTTGACAGTGAATATAATGATTGTGACTGTGAAGTTTATGACTGTGACTGTTATATGGAAGAAGAGTTCAGCGAGAACAGTGACTTCTCTTATGAAAGTGATGAAGGAAGTCATGATTCCATGAAAAAGCATTCTTCTGCTCTTGAAAATTTAGAAAATAAGTCTTTAGAACCTGATGTAAGTAGAAGAACACATTTTTTAAGTTGTCTAAAGATCAACAAGGATATTCACGTGAGTTGTATGAAATGGGTGCGTTGGGACTATAAAAGATACGGTCGGTGGCATTCGAAAATAGAGTTAGAGATAAAAAGCTCATCTGGCAATACAGTAGGAAAAACAAATGTAAAAGTAAACCGAAACATTATGGAGTTCTCTTTCTCAGCTATTTTTACAAATCCAGTAGTATTGTCTTCCAGTGATGTTTACTATGTGTCATTGCTATGGACTGCCAATGCTTCATATTCAATTGATGTTTTGTCCGAACTTCATGTGGCAAATAAAAATAAATTTTATGTTTCATATGGGGATTTAAAAATGAGGGGCATTATCATTGACCGTATGGGATTAAATTTATCAGTAGAATTTTGGTGCTTTAGTAAATTGTTCTAGTTACTAAATTCTTTTTAATGAGGCACGTATGCACTGACTTGCAGGGGTGCCCATTTTGTGGCAAATAACAATAAATTTTTAAATATTTAACTTAGCCGGTGAATATATAATAGCTGCTGCTCCAGCGGCTCGACAGAAAAAACACACAAAAACTCGCGAGCAATCGCTATGAAGGTTGCGGGTGTGCCCACCAGCGCCAACTATCGGCCAGATACCACACATGCATGTAAACAAGCCTCAATTCTTCTCTGTTGACCTTGACGACAAGACGTATCAATACTCGCTGTATAACCTTGAGTTTTCTCAACATATTTGGTGAAGTACTTCATTTTGGTTCGAGCTTTCGCAGTGCAGGTGTTTTTCCTCAACTTAAACTCTTGAACTCTTTATTGGACAGATTTAATTGTTGATGACTTGGATTGTTTGTTGGACTTTCTTTGACTAATTCAAAATGGCTGACGCTTCACAAGCCCCTAGATTTCGTAATTGTAATGCTAGGGATTGCAGTAGGCGTCTTCCAAAGGCCTCTCTCGACCCACATACTGTGTTCTAATTGTCGGGGTAAAACCTGTCAATTAGGAGATCGGTGTGAGGAATGCGTGGGCCTTTCGGAATTCGATTGGCTCGAATACGACACGTATTCTCGTAAGCTAGAGAGATATAGGGTAAGGAGGAGTTCCTCTAGATCAGTAGATTTTTCCTCTCCACATGCCCCTGAACCTAATCCTTCCCCTGTAGTGGTTGTGCCTGAACCCCCTACTGGCACTCAGGAACCATCGATGCGAGACATGTTACGTGCCATTCATGCCTTGGGTGAAAGAGTTGAATCGTTAGCAACAGATCGTAATCAACTCATGGCTGACGTTAAAGAGCTAAAGTGTCAGAGTACCACAGCGGAAAATCGTGGGAAAGTGATTAGTGCGCAAAGTGTTGTCAGTGTTGCGACAGAGGGTTCGTCTGTTCGTGCCTGTCGTTCGCCTAGTCCGAGACCTCTTGCAAGCTCCCAAGCCCAGGGGAGAAGTAATGTCGTACGACTTATGGGTTCGAGAGGCCTTGATCAGCGAACAGACATTCCCTCTATGGTAACAGGCGTGTCTCACCAAGATCGCCCCTACCATAAGACGAGAGAGACCATTTTCTCCTCGTCATCCGAAGGCTTTTCGCATAAGAAACCGTGGAGCAAGGTTTCTAGGCCCCTTAAGCGAAAGTCGGTCCCTTCAGGACAGGTCCAGCGTCCTGGTTGTAGCCATTGGGACAGCTCTGACCCTTTGCAGTCATCGGAAGACTGCTCGCCGCCTAAGCAGCAACGTTACACAGGCTCAGAGAGTCTTGCTGTAGGCAAGGTTGTGCCGTCTCAGACGTTAACCCCGTCTTTTACCGCACCCATTCCCGTTGATCCTAAATGGGTTGTGCTGCAAGACATGCAGATCAAGCTCGCCTCCCTTATGGAAGACTATTCTGCCGATAAGGTTCACGATGATCCTCGCCGCTTAACTCATCGAGATCCTGGCCTTCAGCCGCCAAAACGAGCCTTTGCTCGTCCTGTTGACGTTGGCGTAGCTAAGTCACGTCAGTCACGCTTTGTAGAGCCTCACTCGATGCAGTCACGTGTTGACTTTCAGCCGCATATGGACGTTCAGCCACTTCCTAATGCTCTTGTTGACGTTCAGGACGTTCGCCAACCAGCGGAGTTGACTTGTTTTGACGTTGAGCGTCAACCACCGCAGTCCAGAGTTATTTTGACTGCTCAGTCTAGGCAGTCAAAACAGTCTCGAGTTGACGTCGAGCGTCCTCCCGCTCCTGTTGTTGTTGACAGTCAGGCTGTTAAGCAGTTACATGACGTAGCGTCCTGGACTGCTACTAATGCACCAGTGCGTGTGGACTCTGCGTGTCAAGCATTGCCAACCCCTTTGCTTGTTACTCAGCAGTTGTCGGATGAGGATCCTTCAGATGAGGACGTTGCTGACCCTCATCATGATGATCATCCTTCGGATGTAGACGAACCTAGAACGGTTCCTCCATCAATGGACTTTAAGAAAGTCATGTTAATTTTCAAGGAGCTTTTTCCCGATCACTTCGTCACTGTTGCTCCTCGTTCGCCACCGTCTGAGTTTGCTCTAGGCTTACCTGCTAACATGCCAGCCTTTACAAAGCTAGTGCTCTCTCGCTCTTCCAAGAGAGCTTTACGACTGTTAGGCGACTGGTTGGATACCAGGAGGAGTTTGGGGAAGACGGCCTTTGCCTTCCCTCCGTCAAAGCTCTCGTCTAGATCGAGCGTCTGGTATGCCACGGGAGAAGTTCTCGGCTTGGGAGTCCCTGCCTCTGCCCAGGGTGACTTCTCAAGCCTCGTAGACTCTCCCCGCCGCCTAGCCATGAGACGCTCGAAGATTAGTTGGTCCTCCTCGGACCTTGACCATCTGCTGAAAGGCGTATACAGAACCTTTGAAGTTTTCAACTTCCTTGACTGGTCTTTGGGAGCCTTAAGTAGGAAAATCTCAGCGGCTGATAGAGATGTCTCCTTACTGATAATGTCCTGTTTGGATAAAGCCATCCGCGATGGTTCCAATGAGTTCGCCTCCTCTTTTACGTCGGGAGTCTTAAAGAAGCGAGAGTCCCTTTGCTCTTTTCTTTCGGCAGGAGTTACTCCCTGTCAGAGATCAGAACTGCTCTTTGCTCCCTTATCAAAGTTTTTGTTTCCGCAACAATTGGTTAAGGACATAGCATCTTCGCTTGTGCAGAAGGACACCCATGACTTGGTGGCGTCCTCTGCTCGCAAGGGGACTCCTTCTACATCCTTTTCTGCTAGACCCAGGATCGACACTCCGGCGTCCAGATTTATCCCGCCCTTTCGTGGCAGAGCTCCCAGCAGGGGAAGTACTCGTGCCGAGGGAAAGAGAGGAAAGAAGAGAGGAGCCAAGTCCTCACGTGGCAGAGTCTGACTGCCCACAGCCTCAGACAGCAGTAGGAGCCAGATTGAAGAGCTTCTGGCAGGCCTGGGAGAAGAGGGGCGCAGACCAACAGTCTGTTCGGTTGCTCAGAGAGGGGTACAAAATTCCATTTGTACGCAAACCTCCTCTAGCTACTTCCCCCATCGACCTCTCTCCCAGGTACCGAGAGGAGTCAAAGAGACAAGCCCTAAACCTAGAAGTGTCTCTGTTGCTAGAGAAGGGAGCGGTGGTGAAAGTCTCGGACCTTCAATCACCGGGGTTTTACAACCGTCTCTTCCTAGTCCCGAAGAAGACAGGAGGTTGGAGACCGGTGCTAGACGTCAGTGCGCTCAACGTCTTTGTTACGAAAACAAAGTTCACCATGGAGACCACGAAATCAGTCTTAGCAGCGGTCAGAAAGGGAGACTGGATGGTCTCTCTCGACCTACGAGACGCGTACTTCCACATACCTATACACCCAGATTCCCAACCGTTTCTGAGGTTTGTTTTCAAAAATGTGGTATACCAGTTTCGGGCCTTGTGCTTTGGCCTAAGTCCTGCTCCTCTCGTGTTTACGAGGCTTATGAGGAATGTAGCAAAATTCCTCCATTTATCGGGAATCCGAGCCTCCCTGTACTTGGACGACTGGCTTCTCAGAGCCTCGTCCAGTCATCGCTGTCTGCAGGATCTTCATTGGACATTGGATCTGACCAAGGAATTGGGACTTTTGGTCAACCTAGAAAAGTCCCAGCTGATTCCATCCCAAACTATACTGTATTTAGGGATGGAGATTCGCAGTCCAGTTTTTCGGGCTTTTCCGTCTGCCACCCGAATAGAGCAAGCCCTGCTCAAAGTCCAACTAATGTTGAAGAGAGAACGGTGCTCAGTCAGGAATTGGATGAGTCTAGTAGGAACTCTATCATCCCTGGAGCAGTTTGTCTCGCTAGGAAGGCTACACCTTCGACCTCTCCAGTTCCATCTAGCCTTTCACTGGAAGAAGGACAAGACGTTAGAGACGGTCTCAATCCCGGTCTCCGAACCAGTAAAGGCATGCCTGAATTGGTGGAACGACAATATCAGTCTGAGAGAGGGACTTTCCCTAGCAGTTCAGAACCCAAACCACGTACTATTCTCAGACGCGTCGAATTTGGGTTGGGGTGCGACCCTGGACAGTCGGGAATGCTCAGGTCTGTGGACCTCAAGTCAGTGGAGTATGCACATCAACGGAAAGGAGCTTTTGGCAGTCCACTTGGCCTTGATGAAATTCGAGAGTCTCCTTCGAAACAAAGTGGTAGAGATCAACTCCGACAATACCACAGCCTTGGCGTACATCTCCAAGCAAGGAGGCACCCACTCCTTCACGCTGTACGAGATCGCAAGGGACCTGCTCATTTGGTCAAGAGATCGAGGCATCTCCCTGTTAACGAGGTTTATCCAGGGCGACTTGAACGTCTTAGCAGACTGCCTCAGTCGGAGGGGTCAGGTAATTCCTACGGAATGGACCCTCCACAAGGACGTGTGCAAGAGTCTTTGGGCGACTTGGGGTCAACCCACCATAGACCTCTTTGCAACCTCGATGACCAAGAGACTTCCAATCTATTGCTCTCCAGTCCCAGACCCAGCAGCAATACACATAGACGCATTTCTCCTAGATTGGTCTCATCTGGACTTATATGCATTCCCACCATTCAAGATTGTCAACAAGGTACTGCAGAAGTTCGCCTCTCACGAAGGGACAAGGTTGACGTTGGTTGCTCCCCTCTGGCCCGCGAGAGAGTGGTTCACCGAGGTACTTCGATGGCTGGTAGACTTTCCAAGAAGTCTTCCTCTAAGGGTAGATCTGTTACGTCAGCCCCACGTAAAGAATGTACACCAAAACCTCCCCGCTCTTCGTCTGACTGCCTTCAGACTATCGAAAGACTCTCAAGAGCTCGAGACTTTTCGAAGGAGGCAGCCAGTGCGATTGCAAGAGCGAGGAGAGCTTCTACCATTAGAGTATACCAGTCGAAGTGGGAAGTCTTTCGAGACTGGTGCAAGTCAGCATCTGTGTCCTCGTCCAGTACCTCTGTAGCCCAAATCGCTGATTTTCTCTTACATCTGAGAAAGGTTCGCTCCCTTTCAGCTCCCACGATCAAGGGCTACAGGAGCATGTTGGCTTCGGTCTTTCGGCATAGAGGCTTAGATCTTTCCAACAATAAAAATCTCCAAGATCTCCTTAAGTCTTTTGAGACCTCTAAGGAACGTCGTTTGGCAACTCCTGGATGGAACTTAGACGTGGTCCTAAGGTTCCTCATGTCAGACAGGTTTGAGCCATTACATTCAGCCTCCCTGAAGGATCTCACTCTCAAGACACTTTTCCTAGTGTGCTTGGCTTCGGCTAAAAGAGTCAGTGAACTTCATGCCTTCAGTAAGAACATCGGCTTTTCTACAGAAAAAGCCACTTGTTCTCTTCAACTTGGTTTCCTGGCCAAAAATGAACTGCCTTCTCGTCCTTGGCCTAAATCTTTTGATATTCCTTGCTTATCAGAGATCGTAGGCAACGAACTGGAAAGAGTATTATGTCCTGTTAGAGCTCTTAAGTTCTATTTAGCTCGAACTAAGTCATTACGAGGTAAATCTGAGGCATTATGGTGCTCAGTTAAGAAACCATCATTGCCTATGTCAAAGAATGCTTTGTCATATTTTATCAGATTTTTAATACGAGAAGCTCATTCTCACTTGAATGAGAAAGACCGATGTTTGCTTAAGGTTAAGACGCACGAAGTTAGAGCTATAGCAACCTCCGTGGCCTTCAAGCAAAATAGATCTCTGCAAAGTATCATGGACGCGACTTTTTGGAGAAGCAAGTCAGTGTTCGCGTCATTTTACTTAAAAGATGTCCAGACTCTTTACGAGGACTGCTACACACTGGGTCCATTCGTTGCAGCGAGTGCAGTAGTGGGTGAGGGTTCTACCACTACACTTCCCTAATTCCAATATCCTTTTTAATCTGTCTCTTGAAATGTTTTTAATATTGTTTTTTGGGTTGTACGGAAGGCTAAGAAGCCTTTCGCATCCTGGTTGATTTGGCGGGTGGTCAAAGTCATTTCTTGAGAGCGCCCAGATTAGGGGTTTGATGAGGTCCTGTTTGTATGGGTTGCAGCCCTTGATACTTCAGCTCCTGGGAGTCTTTCAGCATCCTAAGAGGATCGCTGGGCTTCGTGAGGAAGACAGACTTACAAGGCAGAGTAATCGTCTAAGTCAACTTCTTTACCAGGTACCTATATATTTGGGTTTTGTTATATTGATAACTATCAAAAACTCTAAGCATATACGCTGTAAACTTAATTAACTCTGGTCTCTACCCACCGCCTTGGGTGTGAATCAGCTATTATATATTCACCAGCTAAGTTAAATATTTAAAAATGATATTTTAATTATAAAATAAATTTTTGAATATACTTACCCGGTGAATATATAAATTAAAGGCCCTCCCTTCCTCCCCAATAGAGACGCAGCGGGACGAGAAGAATTGAGGCTTGTTTACATGCATGTGTGGTATCTGGCCGATAGTTGGCGCTGGTGGGCACACCCGCAACCTTCATAGCGATCGCTCGCGAGTTTTTGTGTGTTTTTTCTGTCGAGCCGCTGGAGCAGCAGCTATTATATATTCACCGGGTAAGTATATTCAAAAATTTATTTTATAATTAAAATATCATTTTATGTTTCATATGGGGATTTAAAAATGAGGGGCATTATCATTGACTGTATGGGATTAAATTTATCAGTAGAATTTTGGTGCTTTAGTAAATTGTTCTAGTTACTAAATTCTTTTTAATGAGGCACGTATGCACTGACTTGCAGGGATGCCCATTTTGTGGCAAATAACAATAAATTTTATGTTTCATATGGGGATTTAAAAATGAGGGGCATTATCATTAACTGTATGGGATTAAATTTATCAGTAGAATTTTGGTGCTTTAGTAAATTGTTCTAGTTACTAAATTCTTTTTAATGAGGCACGTATGCACTGACTTGCAGGGGTGCCCATTTTGCTCGGAAAAGTCTCCACAAGCTTATTAGTTGCAAGTATTTTGTCCGAATAGTATCATTGTTTTAAAATAACTACTATGTAATGTGAATCTAAACTTATTTACTAACCTACATTTTTCCATCAGAAAATAAATTATGTCAATGTCAATAAATAATGTTAAAGAATAAAGATATAAAGTATTGTGATGGCAAGTCTAAATTTAATAGCACACCCTGAGGTCAATGACAGGAGCTTGTTTTTGGATCCACACTGCATAATTTTGTAACTTTTCCCATATTTTAACATAAATTGGGATAGATTAAACTAAGCATAAGAAAAACGTTACTTTCTTTGAATACCAGACTTTACTAAAACCATGGCAATGATGAAATTCGCTATTGGTGAAAACTTTCGGTGAGGTAAAAGGAGCAGCCTAGGGCGGCCTGACGGTTGTAACTCGGTGAAATTATGAATTCGTTTAATTATGATTTTTATGTTATTTATGGAACAATACAGTATCCTCAAACATATCTTTATAATATGCTTTTATGCTGAAGCCTTTTGTTATATAATTATGATAGATGTGATGATAAAACTGAAGAGGCTATTTTTTCTTTTACATGATAATAATGTACTTCCCTTGTCATGACTTTATTTTTTGGGCACATTATTTTTTTTTTTTTTTTTTTTTTTTTTTACAATTGCAACAAATTTTGCTTAACTCTTTAAGATAAGGAGTATCAGTAAACATTAGCTGAGGCTTGATTTAAGTCAGGCTAGGTGTATGTATGCCTATGATTTTTTTTTTTTTTTTTTTTTTTTTTTTTTTTTTTTTTTTTTTTTGCAAAGGTTTACATTTTATTAATAGCAATGTTTTCAGTTTGAGGGTACTCTGTAGTGTTCCATAAATTGCATAAATCACAATTAAATGAATTCATAATTTCACTGAGTTACAACCGTGATACCCCTCCTACCCCCTCCCATCATCACCTCGGTATTTGACAGTAGGCACTAGGCTGTTCATTTTACCTCTCCGCAAGTTTTCACCAACAACCAGTGGTATTAATTCCATGTTTTCAATAGATTCTGGTAATTAAAAAAAAAATGCTGATGTTTTTCTTATGTTTAGTGTAATTTATCCCAATTTGTGTTAAAATATGTCTAAAGTTAAAAAATTATGCTACACGCATCCAAACAAATGCTCCTGTCATTGGCTTCAGCGAATGGGGTTATTTAATTTAGACTTAGCATCACAATACTTTATAGTCTCTTCTGTTATTAACATTATTAATTGACAAAACCTATATTCGAGGGAGAAATATAGGTTAGTAAATATGTTTTGATTCACATTACTTAGTTATTATTTGAAAACATGATGCTATTTGGACAAAATACTTGCAACCAATCATCTTGTAGGAAACTTTACCAAACTAAAAGGGCACCGCTGAGAGTAAATGCAAATGCGCTTCAATAAAAAAATGGAGTATAGTAAAGCTTATGTAATCTTTTTTGAAGTTGTATGTAAGTTTTTATTAAAAGTGATATAGTTATAGTTTAGTAATTATTTGCCTGAATGACAAGGAATTAATTAAGATACCTACAAATTTATTTATTTAAGAATTGTCATGTAGAGTATCCGTCCCCCCACACCTTGTGAAGGGGAGTGTGATGTAACCAGATAAACCCATTAATATATGAGCGTTACACGAATTTCAAACCCATTACATATTTGTTCTGCATAATACTGCCGTTTTCCTTGGACTGGGATTGACAGACACTTGGTTTGAGCAAAGGAGGAACTGTTAAATTTACACAAAAGAGTGCAGAATTGAGGGTAGCCTACCATTTATCCTTCTGGGTTGTACCGGAAAGGGTTTCTTGGGTAGCCTACCATTTATCCTTCTGGGTTGTACCGGAAAGGGTTTCTTGGGTAGCCTACCATTTATCCTCCTGGGTTGTACCGGAAAGGGTTTCTTGGGTAGCCTACCATTTATCCTCCTGGGTTGTACCGGAAAGGGTTTCTTGGGTAGCCTACCATTTATCCTCCTGGGTTGTACCGGAAAGGGTTTCTTGGGTAGCCTACCATTTATCCTCCTGTGTTGTACCGAAAAGGGTTTCTTTTAAGGTCAATTTGTAATCAAATTCACTTTAACCTCAAAACTCTTTGTGCAACAGATCTTAGATGAGTATAGTTATTTTAAGTTGATCTGATCTATTACTTTTCCAAAGATGAGAAGCCTCTGGTTTCTCTGAATCAGAATGTCTTCAATCATCTTTGAGTTATTTTAACTTACAAGATGGAATAGGCCTATAAACTATGTTGACCAGGTTTTCCTTTATGGGAAAAACAGGCTTAATCCCTTTATAAAGTTGTGACCAATTCAAATGCAAAGCACCGCTCAAAATGCCATCAAGGTCTGAGGTTTAAATATCATGGACGTTTGTATGTTGAAAGGAGAGGTGCTTCAGAACAAGTGACTTCATTGTCTAAAAGTCAAGGTGGAAATGTCTTTAAGGATTGCTGAACTAACTTTCCCTTATAGAAGAAGTTTGGAAGGGAGAAAGGTTTGGAAGCTGTATTGATAAAAAGAGACTTGATATACAGATATACAGAAAGTGCAAGTGTTAGCAAAGTTATGTAGAATGAAGAATTGTTTGTAGGAGGGTTAAACTTACTGTTGAGTCTACTAACGTTGCATTAGCAGTAACTGTACTGGCGATTCATCCGTGATTTTAAAGTTAAGAGTAAATGTGGTATTGGTTTGTGCTGGTTTTCTCTTGAGCCACCTCATTTTAAGACAGCTTGTTGAAAAAGTATCGTAAGACTGATTGACTCTTGAATATCATCAATAAAAAGCCTTATGTTCTTTCTCACCCCAACAGTATATTGAAGAACATGTGGACTTAGATAATTTAATCATGATCTATGAATTGTCTTTCCTGTTTGAGGATTCAAAACTGAAGGAGAAATGTAGGAAAGTAAGTTAATGGAACAGTTGTGCTTAATTAAAATATGTTCACTTGTTCTGTTTATGCATGTTCTGTGTAAACTACTTAATTAGAAGAATATTTCATCTTTTCCATTATACCTGATAAATGAAATTGATAGCATGTTATGTTGTACACACTTAAAAGAATTTTCATGTATATATACATGTACTTATTTTCATGTATATATATAAAGGTATACATATACTTTTATGCAATATTTGACATTCATTATGATTACATGCTTTATCCCTTGGATCAGGTGAATTGTCTAAATAGTCTCAAAAACCTTATGCATTTTTGATTCAAGGTTGTAGAAGACTTCTCAATTGAGATTCTGTCCTCTCCGTGGTTAGGCCAACTCACACAGCAGTGCATGAAGGATCTCCTGCAGCAGAAGCTTTGTGCAGATGAAGTTTCTGTTTTCAAAGGACTCATGCAATGGTAATTTGACTATACTGTATATAGTGCATATAATAGAAACAAAAGAATCCTCGAGTACTTGAAATTGTGAAAATGTATTTTCAGGGATAGATTGTGTAAGTTGTAAGGGGCATTAAACAACAGTGATCTGAATTTATTTCAAAGAACTTGTAAAACAGCAATATAATAAATTAAGAAATTAAGAAATTGAATGCAACCAATGAAAAATCATGGGAAGATTCTTTTGTTGTTCTCATGACTTACTTTAGGTGTAAATGATTTTGAGTACATCGAAGACATATGTATTTTTTTTCTTTTGTCACACAGATTTGTTTTTGTCTGTTATTTAATTTTTGAACTGTATACTATATTTTTAAGCATCTACTTAATGTTAAATTATTTCCTTTAGGGGAGCATCACAGTCAAATAACCTATCAAGATTCACTAGAAGTCACAAAGGCCTTCGTCAGCATATTGAAACATTGCTGCCGCACGTCAGGTTTCTGACAATGACTTCAGAGGATTTTGAGCGACATGTGATGCCCTTAAATATTCTGACTTCAGACGAGAAAAATGCAATCTTGAAGAACTTGAAGCAGGACGGAAGTGTCTCACTGCCGGCAATTTGTAGTCCTGAACAAGAGAAGAGAATCTTCTACAGCAAACATCAGCATCACCATGTTGCATTAAGTGTAGGAAACTGGGTTTATGATGACCCCTTTAAAATTGCTCCAAATAAAGCAATTGGGAACATCAACCAAAGAAAAGAAGAGACTGTCGAGAGTGATGAAGACGATCGTATGAGTAAGGATCATGATTCTTACTGTAAACATGGTTGTTGTGAACGCTATATGGAAGAAGACTCCTATGATAGTGATGAAAGCAATTTTGATAGTGATGAAGTTAATGATAGTGATGAAAGTAAAGAAAGTCATGATTCTATAAAAACGGTTACAATCAGAACAACTGAATTATTAAGTAGTCTGAAGATCAACAAGGATATTCACGTGGGTTTAATCAAATGGACTTGTAGAGACTTTCAGGTTTATCGTGTGTGGAACACATATTGGAAAATACAGTTGGTGATAAAAAGCTCATCTGGCAATACAG
The DNA here is from genome assembly GCF_036898095.1 of Palaemon carinicauda. Lineage (NCBI taxonomy): Eukaryota > Metazoa > Arthropoda > Malacostraca > Decapoda > Palaemonidae > Palaemon > Palaemon carinicauda. Next base: position 25,496,176 of record NC_090744.1, read on the forward strand.
TAGGAGAAGCAAATATAAACCGAATGGTTTATGATGTCGCCTTCTTATTTACGTTTGAAAGTCCATTGGTATTGTCTTCCAGTGATGTTTACTCTTTATCATTGGTATGGCCTGACAATAATACCTATTCAAGTCTTTTGTCCAAAATTCTCTTGAATAGTCAAGATGAATTTCATGTTTCATATGGGGATTTAAAAATGAGGGGAGTTATCATTAACTGTATGCAATCAGAATTATCCATAGAATTTTGGTGCTTCAGTAAATTGTTCTAGTTACTATGCAAAATTTAAGTATTATATTTTGAAGTTGTAAGAAATTTTTTCAGTAAAAGTGATATAATTATTGTTTAGTAATTATTTTCCTGAATTGTATAGGAATTAATTAAGATACCTTCAAGATTTATTTACTTGATAATTATCATGTTATAGAAGATCCGTCCCCACACCCCTTGCGAGGGGGAGTGTGATATAACCAGATGAACCCATTAATATACGAGCGTTACATGAATATCAAACTCATTACATTTTTGCTCTGCATAATATTGCCTTTTTCCTTGGACAGGTATTGACATAGACACCTGGTTTAAGCAAAGGAGGAACTGTTAAATTTACACAGAAGAGTGCAGAATTGAGGGTAGCCCACCATTTATGTTCCTGGGTTGTACCGGAAAGGGTTTCTTTTAAGGTCAATTTGTAATCATATTCACGTTAACCTCAAAACTCTTTGAGCAACAGATCTTAGATGAGTATAGTTATTCTAAGTTGAATCTGATCTATTACTTTTCCAAAGATGAGAAGCCTCTTGTTTCTCTAGATCAGCATATCTACAATCATCTTTGAGTTATTTTAACTTACAAGATGGAATAGGCCTATAAACTATGTTGACCAGGTTTTCCTTTATGAGAAAAACAGGCTGAATCCCTTTATAAAGATGTGACCAATTCAAATGCCATTAAGGTCCGAGGTTTAAATATAATGGATGTTTCTATGTTGAGAGAAGAGGTGCCATAGAATAAGTGTCCTGATTGTCTGTAGAAGACCTCCGCCGCAGCGGCTTATTTCCCGACCTTTTGCTCTAACTTGACCTTTGACCTTAAAATGTATTAAATGGCGTGGATTTTCATTCCCTCATATATGAGCCAAGTTTGAAGTCTCTGTGACAACCATGTCCAAACTTATGGCCGATTACGTGAATTGGACATTTTGCTTGACCATGACCTTGACCTTGACCTTCCAAAATTTATTAATTTCCAGCTTTTTACCTAATTTAATCCCTGCAAGTTTCATTACTCTACGATTAAAATTGTGGCCAGGAAGCTGTTCGCAAACAAACACACACAAATACACAAACAGGGGCAAAAACAACCTCCTTCCAACTTCGTTGGCGGAGGTAATTATGTTGGGACAACACCTTGACACCTATTGTTATTCGTAGGTTTTCATATAATCTTCCTAATCAAATAGTGGAATTGGTAGAACTTCAAAAGTTCAAACTTGCAGCAATGTTTTTAGGTTGAACAGGCAGACACAAGTTTATTTTTTTAGTTTGAATATGAAAGATCTGTTTTAATGTTGTTACTGTTCTTGAAATATCTTATGCTAATTGTTTAACACTTTTCATATGGTCTATCTATTTCCTTATTTAATTTCCTCATTGGGCTATTTTTCCCTGTTGGAGCTCTTGGGCTTATAGCATCCTGCTTTTCCAACTGCATTGTACCTTAATAAAAATAATAATAATAATAATAATAATAATAATAATAATAATAATAATAATATAGTCA
>NC_090744.1:25512958-25537958 GCF_036898095.1 Palaemon carinicauda
ATATATAAAAAAATGGCAGTGAACAAATATCGCTTAAAATGTCGAAATAAAAATGCTGAAAAAGTTCAATTCATTCTGCAATTTGGAATTCAAAACGTTTCGGGATTTTTTAGCCTCCTGATTTATTTAACTCTCTCTCTCTCTCTCTCTCTCTCTCTCTCTCTCTCTCTCTCTCTCTCTCTCTCTCTCTCTCTCTCTCTCTCTAACAATGCATAATTACCTCTGATGGAAGTTTCCTTCCTGATAATATGTTATGGATTTTTGTTGTTGTATAATTCAGAACTTTGGAGTAGAAGACAATGGCCTATAGAGGGTTGAGTAATGAAATATATATATATATATATATATATATATATATATATATATATATATATATATATATATATATATATATATATATATATATATATATATATATATATATATTCAAATAAGCCATACATATTTTTGATACATTAATGTCTGGATTCTCTTAACAACCTCGGGATCAGAGCCCCAGGCGAAATCACACAAAGACAAGAGCTTTGGTCCGGCCGGGAATCGAACCCTGGTCGGCAAGCTTGACAGGTATAAGTACAGAAGAATTGTCATTGACTTTTATCTTTCTTCGTGGCCAAGTGGTTTAGTCACTGTCTATACAAGCTTGGCGACCAGGGTTCGATTCCCGGCCGGACCCAAGCTCTTGTCTTTGTGTGATTTCGCCTGGGGCTCTGATCCCGAGGTTGTTAAGAGAATCCAGACATTAATGTATCAAAAATATGTATGGCTTATTTGAATATGAAAAACACGTCTAAATGTGCAAAATTTATCATATATATATATATATATATATATATATATATATATATATATATATATATATATATATATATATATACTTATATATATACATATATATACATATAATTATACATAAATAATAATAATAATAATAATAATAATAATAATAATAATAATAATGATGATGATGATGATGATGATGATGACAACAACAACAACAACAACAACAACTACTAGACAGACAGGGAATGACTATTTTCCCAAAGGAAAAGGAAGAACGAATTTACTTAGCAAAATCAAAGCACATAAACCATCATGAAATGCAAAAGAACGTTGTCATCGCCGCAAGTCCTTTAAAGGCTGCAGAGTGAGTCAATCAATCGCCTGATGTTGGAGCCAAACAAGCACTCAATCAGGGAGCTTTTAATCTCCCTCGAAAAGGCCTTGACGCCACAAAGGGACGCACCAGCTGTCAAAAGTCCCGTCGACAGAGCAAGCCGTTCTCTGCATCCCAGCCTTTTATTTGCTGCTGTTGTAAACAAGGCTGATACGAGAGCGTGCTGAGGCACACAGACGCTGCTGCAACCCACACACTGGGGGGGGGGGGGATGTTGGCATTAACGAGGGCTATAAACAAAGGGTCTAACGATGTGGAGATGCTGAAACCCACGCGAGAATTAATGCTCTCATTAACGAGGCCTTCGTCTGACGTGTTGTTTCCGTCAAGCTTATAACCTCTGGTCGGATGTGTCGGGAAGGATCAGAAAAATTTTCCCTTCTGGGTTTGCAATGTGTTTTGTTCCACTATTGTATGATTAGTGTACGCGGCCCGTCAAAAATAATGGCTAAATATTCAGATAGAAATGCACACACACAGTTTCAACCCTTTCCATCCCTTCCCTATCAACAGGGTATAGCTACTCCCTCTCTCCCAAAACCCGAGGTACGTGGAGAGACCGAGTATTCATACGTTGGGCAATGCCGTTTGTGAAAAGTCAATTATATAAATATGTAAATGTCTTAAATTTTCATCTTTATATTTTAAAGTATCTTAATTTTTTCACTTATCAATTTTTGTTCATTACTTTCGGAGTCTCCAAATATTTCTTTATCAAATTTTCACCACCATAGCCTTTACATTAAAGTGCAATTCCATCACTAACTATAGCCCTGAAGAAGGGCCACAAGTGACTCGAAACACGTTTCGACACCAAATAATAAATGGAGAAACTTAAATGCATCTTCCATATTCTGAAAATTATCCGTAAGAAGAGAAACTATCGTCGATTTTCTAAAGCCACCATGACATTGTCTATTCATATATATATATATATATTATATATATATATATATATATATATATATATATATATATATATATGTATATATTTGTATATATATGTATATATATGTATATATATAATATATATATATATATATATCCATATATATATAATATTTATATCTACTTATATCTATATACAGTATATCTCTCTCTCTCTCTCTCTCTCTCTCTCTCTTCTCTCTCTCTCTCTCTCTCCTCTCTCTCTCTCTCTCCATATATATATATATATATATATATATATATATATATATATATATATATATATATATATACACACAGATATACAGTATATAAATATGAAGTATTTACATTATTAAGATACATAAATATTGACAAGTGAAGAAAAGTAAAAAGACGGAGCATATGAGAGAGGAGAGAGAGAGAGAGAGAGAGAGAGGAGAGAGAGAGAGAGAGAGAGAGAGAGAGAGAGAGAGAGAGCAGTTTATGACCAAATAAATAAAAACTAAAAGTAAATTTTTCCTTAATAGCTGGAAGATGGGACAGACATTGGCTTTTCTGGACTTGCTATTGCACGTGTATATGCACTGTATATAGGTGTGCATGTGTTTGTTTGTTTGTTGTAAGTGAAAACGTGTCTGGAGTAAATATTTCTTGAAAACTATTGATTCAAAACAGTATTTCCGACCTTTCAAGATATTTGCTTAAAAATGAAATAAGAAAAATTGGATTATTTTTTCAAGTATCTTGAAATTTAAAATAAACACCAAGAAACCTTGTTACAGTTTTTTATATAAAATTTCTTGCTGGCTTCTATAAAACGAGTAGAGAACAGACGCTTTGAAAGCCACTAAGAAAACCCGCTTTTGTGAAATGGAACTCAAAAGCGGAGAAATGGAATGCAAGCAGAGTCGTCCAGTCGAAGACATTCTGGGAAAACCAAACGAAGAAATGGATCAAATTCCAAATTCTTCAAACTCCCTGGAAGATGTAAGGCGTGAGAAGGATGCGCTGGTTCGGATGCTGGTCGGCCAGAGGCAGGAAAAAGAAGCTATCGCTGCCCAGAAGGAAGAGCTGAAGACCAAAGTCCAAGAGCTGACTGAAAGGTGTGACCATCAAGAGGCCCAGCTGGAATGGCAAGATCTGGAAATCCTCCGTATGGACCGTCCTCTCGAGGTCCTTCATAGACAGTTGCTGATCTTCAAGAAGATGACGAAGGACCTGTCTTTGGCTATCATGGATCTGGATGAAGAGAAAGCCTCGCTAGAAGATCTTCTCGAATGGCGAAATTCCGAATGCCAGGATATGTCCTGTTTACTTCTGGAGCAGAATGAAGAACTGGTGGAACTGGAAAGGGAAACTGAGATCTGGCGTTTTGTAAGTCGAAGATGGCACCAAGAGAAGCTCCACTTGATTGGCTACATTGTCTGGCAGAAGCAGGAAATAGCAGAAAAGGATGACCTCATTCAATACCAACAAGAACAACAACAGATTATTTCAACGAAATGTAACCAGCAATTCTCAAAGTTACGAGAACTGAGAGAGGAGGTCCTCTGTCACAGCAAAGAGTGCCAGACTTTGAAAGATGATCTTTTGAAACAGAGTGGAACTCTGTGTGTTGTAACTAAACAGAATGAGGAGTTGCAAATGCAAGTAAATCTTTTGGATGAAAACACCGAGAGGTTGCAGAAGCTGGCTTTGGAAGAGTAGTTCACCTTAGGACCAAAAAAGGATTTCATAGTTTTCTATTGAGAATTTTAAGATTATGTTAAACTTTCTGTATAATATTGTAACCAAAAGGAAATAAAGTTTTGAGTGAATCTAAGTATCCTTTGTCCTTAATATAAAATATCTGATATCCTTTATTGTTTTATATGTCTAAACCTCTCAAGCAAAAGGCTAAACATAAATGATCTAAAAAAAAAAAATATTAAACTTTTAATTAGTTGACGTGAAGCTAAATCAGCCTTGCGAGCTACATCTGAAAAGAAACTTCTTTTTTTTCTTTTTTTTTTTTAATTTTTCAATCAAAACTATTTCCTTTCAAGAGACAGTTTCATAAATCTAGGGCTGAGTACAAGAAGGGCCAATGTCAAAAAATGGCCGATTGAAGATAAGACCACCACTAAACTAAAAAATTTCCTCTGTATTAGTGCTATAAGGGTTAATGTCGTCCGTGGGTTCAGTGAGCTACACTAAGCGCTCTATTCTAGCCAAAGTCAAGTAACAAATGAAAATATTCATGCTAGAAAGGCCAATGTCGAGATTGGCCCTTGTTATATTTATTTACTACAACCCTAGAGGGCCACGTGAGAGGCCAATGTCAACTTCAGCCTTTCTTGCACCAAACGATTTTAACAATTTATATGCGTACATAACTTTATAAATCGTTTCTGTTACTAACGTGGTTGCAAGCAATTACTATTTATTTAATATCAAAATCCGTAGTAATGTGCGTGATATCAGTGAATATATGTAAGAGTACATCAGACATTGTCAAGATGCAACATGAATGAACCTCTAGCCTAATACCTGAAAAAGGAAGTACAGCATGCCAAAAGATGTTTTTATCTACTTTTGGTATTACGCTCACGAGAGCTAGGATTATTACAGAGAAGATGCGACAGTCTGAAAGTGGCAATTTAGCACCAGATGGAAGAGAAAAACATGGGAAACCGAAGAAAATATCCCCCAAATCTGTAGAGATGATTAAGAAGCATATCAACCAGTTTCTGGCATGGAAACGTCATTATGCTAGAGCATACTCAGAAAGAAAATATTTGAATCCAGATCTCACAAAAGCTCAGATGTATCGATTCTACCAAAAATACTGCCATGAAAACAATTTAGCACCAGAAAAAGAACCAATGTAGAGAAAAGTCTTCAATGAAGAGTTCAATCTGTCCTTCCATCACCCATCCCAGGACACTTGTGAAAAATGTGATGCTTTTAAGGCATCCCTAATGTTGACTTTAGAAAGGTGTTTTCTGCTTATTCACTTGAAAGGAGTTTCCTTATAGTGTGTCTGAAATAGCACTACCATTTTCTTTTATAACTCATGTTCCAATGTTTTTTTTGTTAGTTTCTTGGTTATATATTTAATTCTGTTTCTCTTACTTGAAGTGTATATTGAAGTACAATTAATTTAGTATTTGATATTTACTAGTCATCATATTTATGAGTGTGAATTTTATAACTATTTTGCTTAATGTAAGTCTCATTATGTTTACTGAAGAGTTTAGTTGTTCTAATAAAATCAGAGGTTTTAAGAAAAACATGGTGTTTACTTCTAGCCCAAGGCTCTCCTTTTTCCATACCTTCCTGTACGATGTGGGCTTAAATAATCCCCCACATTTTGGTGCCCAGACCCGGGAACACTCCCTCTAAGAAAGTAAGTTGTGCAGTGAAGATAATGGAGAAGTTAAAGAAGACTAGGACTACATGTAGAGGGTGGGTGACAAGAGCTTCCAAGGCACTGAGTGACCTTTTGGAGTCTTCCACCACAACTATTAGTCAATTTGAGTATGCTATCAAGGAATACAACCAGAGACTAGCTAAGTTGGATGAAGTCCAAGAAGCATTAGAAATTGAGGTAGCTGAAGAAGAACTAGAACAACTTTTGGATGAAGCCCATGAGTTTAGAACAATAAGTGTGCAGCCTAGGATACAAGCTGAAGACCAGATAAGGAAGTTAGCAGCAGCAGCGTGTCCTGGTTCTAAAGCTGGCAGTATAAGTGGACAGTCCGATATCACCAATGTCAAGTTACCCAAGCTGGAGCTACCGAAGTTTAGTGGTGAAGTGACCCAATGGCAGTCCTTCTGGGATCAATATAATTCCCACATCGATGCAACAGACCTTCCAGTGATTAGTAAGTTCACTTATTTGCTGTCTTTGCTGGAGGGAGATGCCAGGAATGTAGTGAAGGGACTAGCTCATACCAGTGCTAATTACCAGGTTGCCTGCAAACTACTGAAGGAACGCTACCACAAGCCAGAAAGGATTATTTTTGCTCATGTCCAGGCATTGTTAAATGGTGAGGTCAACATTAATGTCAGCGGACCCAAGGGTGTGGCACAGCTGTGGAAATTAAGAGATGACATTCTAATACACATCCGCAGTTTGGAGGCGCTAGGCATCACAGGAAAACAATGTGAAGTGTTTCTTACACCTATCATCCTCTCCCGTTTGCCAAGTGAACTGCGGCTAGAGTGGGCCAGGGATGGTGATGGACATGAGAGTGATTTAGATTGGTTATTGACATTCTTAGACAAGGAAATTTCAAGATTAGAAAGGTTTGAAGCTTTTAAGGGAAAGAGTAGTATTGAAGTAAAGAAAATTGAAAATAAGAGTTCTAAAGACAAGGTGTATTCAGCCGCAGCCCTTCATGCTTCGTCCAAGCAAGAAAACACAATGTGCAGCTTCTGTGCCAAGAAGCACAAATCGGAAAACTGTTATGGTGTGCTAGAATTGAGTGGAAAGGAGCGAGGTGAAAAAATAAGAAGTTTAGGCCTATGTTTCAAGTGTTTGAAGAGTGGACACATGTCAAGAGACTGTAAAGCTCGTACAAGGTGTACAAAGTGTAACGGTGCCCATTCTACCTTAATGTGTGGCGTTAGGCTGGAAATGAACCTTAAGAAGGAGGAAAGTGAAGCAAAGGAAGGTGCTATTGGCAGTGACAAGCCTGGCGATGTGGCACTTCTAACAGGGCAAGGTGGTAACTGTACCATTTTACAAACTGCCAAAGTTCAGGTGAGTGGTAGTGATGGTACTGTTGTCACTGCTCAGGTAATGTTTGATAATGGTGCAGACAGGTCTTATATTAGTAGCAAATTTGTGAAGAAGTGTAAACCACAATGGATCACTAGTGCACCTATGCCATACTCTAGTTTTGGTGGTCATAGCAGTGGAAAAAATGAACACAGAAATGTTTATGAGTTAAAGTTGTGGGACTCTGACAAGAAAGTGGTACGTATTATTGCTGCGGAGATTCCCAGAATATGTCAACCCTTGGTTAGGCCTATTGTACCAGATTCAGTGCTTAACTCTTTCTCTCATGTTGTATTAGCTGATGATTACCACCATGATTCTCCCATTGAGATTGATATACTGATTGGTCTAGATTTCTACTGGACACTGATTTCTCCTGTAGATGCCTTCCAAATTAACCATGTCGTAGCCATGAAGTCTCTCTTTGGTTATGTCTTGAGTGGCAGGCTGTATAAAACCAATGACTCTTGTACCTACTCTGTACCACAATTATTGTGTATCTCCTCTGTTTCAGATTCAGATTTGTGTAATTTTTGGGATTTGGAAACTGTAGGGGTTAAGCCTAGGGAATTTGTTGAAAGTTATAGTGAAACCAAAGTTTTCAAAGAATTTGAGAGTACTGTGAAGTTTGTGAATGGTCGCTATGAGGTTGCACTGCCATGGAAGGATGATTCTGCTAAGGAAAGGCTTTTAAATAATGTTGTCATAGCCCATAAAAGGTTAGGTAGGCTAATGGTTAAGTTAGAACACGATAAGGAGCTTAAGAAAGAATATCAAAAAGTGTTTGATAGTTATGAGTCAGATCACATAATAGAAGAGGTACCAAGGCAGGAAATTTCAGGAGTGAATCCTGTGTACTATATGCCTCATCGTCCAGTAGTTAAATTAAGTAGTTCAAGTACTAAGATAAGACCTGTGTTTGATGCCTCTGCCTCTTGTTACAATGGTGTATCATTGAATGACTGTTTGTCCTCAGGCCCATCACTCAACCCTGACTTGGTTGAGGTACTCATTCGTTTTCGTCGTTGGCCCATTGCTGTTACAGCTGATATAAGAAAGGCCTTTTTGCAAATTAGTGTACAAGAGAAAGACAGAGATGTTCATAGATTTTTGTGGCCAAGAGATGATGGTACAATACGGCACATGAGATTCACACGTGTACCCTTTGGTAACACAGCGAGCCCATTTCTGTTAAATGCCACAATCAAACATCATTTGGATAAGTATCCCCCAAATAGTGTAGTGCAAGATTTGAAGGCTAACATGTATACAGACAATTGGTTGAGTGGTGCGGATTCTGCTGTAGAAGCAGCTGATAAATTTTGTGAAGCCCGTAGCATTTTAGCTGATGCTAGTATGGACCTTACAAAACTTGTATCAAATAGTTTGCTAATTACTTCTCAGTTATGTGACAAGGTACCCTTTATAAATTCTGATGAACCCAATACTGTATTAGGCCTGAAGTGGTGTAACTCACTGGACAGTTTCTCCTTTGATGGCATAAACTCAGATTCCTTTGTAGAAGTAGTCTGTACTAAGCGAAGTATCCTTAGTGTGATAGCCAAGATTTTTGACCCTTTAGGGTTAATCAGTCCATATGTTATGTATGGCAAGATACTTTTTCAGGAACTCTGGAAACTGGGTTTGACTTGGGATCAAGAAATGCCATCAGAGTTGAAGCTAAAGTTTCAAAGATGGCTCCTTAGTAGTGAGCATTTTAAGAATTATCAGATAGATAGATGTTATTTTTCACCAAAGGCCTGGGGGAAGCTTAGTCATATGGAACTACATGGGTTTGGTGATGCCTCTGAAAAGGGCTATGGGGCTTGTGTGTACCTGCGAGTGCCTGTGGAGAACGGCTCATACAAGGTGTCATTAGTGTCCTCTAAGTCAAGAGTTGCTCCCATAAAGACAATTACATTGCCGAGGTTAGAACTCATGGGATGTCTTTTGTGTTCACGATTAGTCAACTTTGTGAAGAATACCCTTAACCTAGATAACTGTGTTAGAGTTAGGTGTTGGACAGATTCTACCATTGCTCTGTCATGGATTCAAAGAGATGTTAGTAAGAAGGACCTATTTGTAGCTAATCGGGTAAAGGAAATCCGAGAGTTAACACCTCCCAGTTGCTGGCAACATTGTGTAAGTAAGGACAATCCAGCTGACCTGATAACACGAGGTCTGTTGGCAGACAAGCTTGTGGATAGTACTATGTGGCTCTATGGGCCTAGTATGTTAAAAGAATCCCAATACCAGGAAAGGGAAGGTAACCCAGTTAAGTATAAAGATGAAATAGGCATAGAAAGTACTGCTGTCTGTCTTAATGTACAAGGCATGCCAGACAACCCGTTGATAGATTTAGATCGATACAGTAAATTAAGCAAGGTGTTGAGAGTTACAGCTTATGTCTTAAGATTTATCATAAATTGTAGAAATAGTAATAACAAAGTGGCAGGCCCTCTCATTACTGAAGAGATCGATTTTGCTAAGTTGAAGTTGATTTACTGCATCCAAAGAGAAATGTTTTCTGCAGAAATAAAGGTACTTTTGGGTAAAAAGGCTATCCCTCAATGGTCTAAATTAAGAAATCTTGACCCCTTTCTAGATGATAAAGGCTTAATAAGAATTAGGGGACGTCTTGAGTTTTCTAACTTGGAATATGACACTAAACATCCTGTTATAATTCCAAAGGGTCAATTGGCTAAACTGTTGATCAGATTTCAGCACAGGTTTTTAAAGCATGCAGGTGTGGATACCGTAATTTCATCCCTACGAAATAACTTTTGGATTATAGGAATGAGGAGATTAGCTAAGACAGTAATAAAGGAATGTTTAAGTTGCCGTTGGCATGATTCAAAACCTTGTAGTCAGCCTGTGGCTCCATTACCTAAAGAAAGAATAAGGGCTTCTCCACCCTTTGATGTCACAGGCTTAGATTATGCAGGCCCCCTCTTTTGTGCTGATTGTCCTAGTAAGAAATTTTATGTATTGTTGTTCACTTGTGGTGTTGTAAGAGCTGTACACCTAGAGCTTACAGAATCTTTATCCTTGCCTGACTGCTTATTGGCTATAAGAAGATTTGTTGCCAGGAGAAGTTTACCTAGTGTTATATATTCAGATAATGCAAAGACTTTTGTAGCTGCTAGGTATGAAGTACAAAGGCTGTATGGCCACTTGGCTCCCAAATGGAACTTTATTGCCCCTCGTGCTCCCTGGTGGGGGGGCTGGTGGGAGAGACTCATTAGGTCAGTTAAGCTTGCCTTGAGAAAGACACTGAATCTGAACTATGTAAGTAAGAGTGAATTAGAAACTATACTAGTAGAAATAGAGTCCTGTATTAATTCCAGACCATTGACCTATGTGAGTGATGAACTTGATTCCATTCATTATCTCACTCCATCACATTTTATCCTAGGAAGAGCCCCACATTGTAAATCCTTAATAAATGTTGAGCCATGTAAGGTGACTTCCAGGGACTTGAATGAAAGAGAAGTTTTAAGAAACAAGAACCTAGAACATTTTTGGAAAATTTGGAGTAACAATTATATAACCAATTTGCCTCAAGTTGTTAAAGGATTCAATAAAAAATGTGATTTGTCTAAGGGTGACCTTGTGTTGATAAAGGAGGATAACCTTCCTAGATTGAAGTGGCCTCTTGGGGTTATTGTAAATGTTTTTAAAGGTAGAGATGGACTTGTAAGAAGTGTAAGGCTCAAAACTAAAAAGGGAGAAATGACTAGACCCATTCAAAGATTGTATAATCTTGAAGTAGGTAGATCTGAAGATTTGATTACTACTGATGCATCCTGTGATGATTTTGAGAGAGATGTATGTGATAATCCTCAAATGCCTATCCATACTGTTAGTGATGAGGATGTATTTCCAAAGTCTAAGTCTGGTAGAGTAATTAAGCCTCCTACTAAGTTAGATTTATAATAGTCACTGTAAGTCATGCAGTTGTGCATGTCAAGCAAAGCTTAATGTGTTTATTTTGTAAAACTACATTACTAATTTTTGTGTGTTTTTCTGCCATGTATAATTTAGATAAGGTCTAAGTTGTGCTCTTTAATAGGTGGCTTCGTCCCCTATTGCCGGGAGGATGTTGACTTTAGAAAGGTGTTTTCTGCTTATTCACTTGAAAGGAGTTTCCTTATAGTGTGTCTGAAATAGCACTACCATTTTCTTTTATAACTCATGTTCCAATGTTTTTTTTGTTAGTTTCTTGGTTATATATTTAATTCTGTTTCTCTTACTTGAAGTGTATATTGAAGTACAATTAATTTAGTATTTGATATTTACTAGTCATCATATTTATGAGTGTGAATTTTATAACTATTTTGCTTAATGTAAGTCTCATTATGTTTACTGAAGAGTTTAGTTGTTCTAATAAAATCAGAGGTTTTAAGAAAAACATGGTGTTTACTTCTAGCCCAAGGCTCTCCTTTTTCCATACCTTCCTGTACGATGTGGGCTTAAATAATCCCCCACACCTAATGACTGCTAATGAGGATGATAAAAACTGCATTGAAGGAGAGAAATCAGAACATCATGAATTAGCAGAGATGGCTTACAATGAAAAGAGAGCTGATAAAGAGTTTGTTCTTAAAAACAAAGGAATTGTTACTGCATCCTTTGACATCCAGAAAATATTTCCTGGTCCACTGTTGCAGACAGGAATAGTTTACTACACAAGACAGCTTGCTGTTTATAACTTAACCATTTTTGAAACAAGTGTGGATGGAAATAAAGCACACTGCATGAAGTGGGATGAAACGATTGCAAAAAGAGGTGGTCAAGAAATAGGTTAATGTGTAATGAAATGGTTGCATGGCCTCTCAGATGACATTAAGGACATTCGACTATATATAGTGACTTTTGAGATGGCCAATATATTTATTTGCAGCCATGCTTATGCATGTTTCCAGGAGTAAGGGAATGAAAATAACGCATTCTTTCTTAAAACCTGGCCATACACACATGGAAGCAGACACAGTACATGCTTTGATAGAAAAATATAGAAAATCAGCTACAAACATTGAGGTGCCACGGGACTAGAGCACAACATTCATAGCAATCCAGAGAAAAAATAAGTTACAAGGGACTAAAATGCAAACAGAAGATTTCATTAATTTTAAAAGTTTGTATATGTCTGCTGGCCCCCTGGTGAATCACCATAAATATAATAATGGACAACAAGTAAATGGGATGAAAATTAAGAAGAAGGAATGCAAGCAAAATTAAATTGGCCAGATTATGTGCTGGACATCCTTTTTTCAAAATCTTGCACGGCAGCATTTAGATTTAAGAAAAAAGGAAAAAGGAAGACCACCCATTTGGATTCTCCCACAGCTTGAACAGGGACCAAGGAAAATTCCACTCAGAAAGTTGAAGGACTTGATTTCTGCAGGAAGCAAACATTTTACAGAAGCCTGCAGGCGGCAGAAGATGCTTCAGATTATGCTTATTTATATAATGAACCCAATATGTGAGTGTTATGGCGGATGACACAATTACTATGGATCATTACTTTTCTATTGGAACTCAACATGTCAAAAACTAATCAGATTTTTTCCCTAAATTTGATTAATCTACTCGTGTTTGTAAATTAATCACTATTTTTTTTTCACTTTTCTTTAGCCATTGATTTAGGATGTTACTCAACATGCTAAAAAATGTTTCAATTTTTGTTTAGTGAATTTGATCAATCTACTTGTGTTTGTAAATTAATCAATGTAATTTTTTTTCACTTTTCTTTAGCCATTGATTTAGGATGTTTTTTTTTTTTTTTCATTTATTATAGATATTGTAATGTGTAATAGCTACTAGAAGGATATAGATTAACTTCAAAATGTTTGAAATACTTTTTTCCAATAATGCAAATTTTTTTTACACAATTTGCAGGCAATAAATTTTTCAAAGTTTGGTCTAATATATTTTTTTCTTCAAAATGAAAAACAATAATGCAATGCCTTGGTCTGTAAATAACAGTTTAAAAGACAAGCAGTCTAAACAAAAAAGAGCTTTCGTTTGCTGTAATTGCCTGATTTTTGATATAGGAAGCAATCTTTCAAATGCGTTTTTCTCAAAACATGGTTTTATGACATTGGCCCTTCTTGTACTCAGCCCTAGAAATATAGGTCGAGCACAGAAAAGAGAAATTTCTCCTCTTGCGAATCAATTCTATCAGACAAAGTTGGAACAGGGTTTTCAAGTTATCATAGGATATAGAAATATGGGGGATTGAAAGCACAGGTTACTAATAGAACCAAAGTTAAACTATATAGAATATGTGTAAGAGTAACTCTTCTCTCTTTTTTATCCTCCGCAATTTTTGTATCATTTAGAATTTACCTGCCAAACATAAAGTTGTTTTCTCTCTCTCTCTCTCTCTCTCTCTCTCTCTCTCTCTCTCTCTCTCTCTCTCTCTCTCTCTCAGGACAGAGAAAATGTTCTCACTCATGCGCATACAGAATCTCAAACAAACTTCTCTTGGTAAACTCTCTCTCTCTCTCTCTCTCTCTCTCTCTCTCTCTCTCTCTCTCTCTCTCTCTTCTCTCTCTCTCTCAGGACAGAGAGAATGTTCTTACTCTTGCACTTACAAAATCACTTTCGGACAAAATCTCTCTCTCTCTCAGGACAGAGAGAATGTCCTCATTCATGCACTTACAGAATCACTTTCAGACAAACCATCTTTGGTAAACTCTCTCTCTCTCTCTCTCTCTCTCTCTCTCTCTCTCTCTCTCTCTCTCTCTCTCTCTCCTCTCTCTCTCTCTCTCTCTCAGGACAGAGAAAATGTTCTCACTCATGCACTTACAGAATCTCAGACAAACTTCTGGTAAATTCTCTCTCTCTCTCTCTCTCTCTCTCTCTCTCTCTCTCTCTCTCTCTCTCTCTCTCAGGATAGAGAATGTTCTCACTCATGCACTTACAGAATCATTTTCAGACAAAGTATCTTTGGTAAAATCTCTCTCTCTCTCTCTCTCTCTCTCTCTCTCTCTCTCTCTCTCTCTCTCTTAAGACAGAGAAAGAGAAAGGTGAAAGTTTGTTCTATTCTAATATTGTGCGACGCATCTTCAGTGTTTATTTCTGATCGTTATTTACGTTTACATTTTGACATGAAATTTTTGAAGATTCATTTTGAAATACGAGGTGTCAAGGACCGAGTTCACCTTTGAGACAAGTTGAGAAAAAGTATACGGTATAGAAAGGAGTGAAGCTGCAGAGGAAAAAGATGAAATTTTCCTTCTTTTTTATAATTCGCGAAGATTCTTCATTGTATATTTCCGATCATTATTTACGTTTACATTTAACGGGAATAGTTCGGTCTTCAATCTAGTTTTGGCCTTTGAAGAAAAGATCGGTGAAGTGTCTCCGAGATCCAGGTGTTTCTATTGCAGGAAGTCTTCAGGATGACTTCAGGATGATAATCCTTTTCTTTTCTATTTTTGGGGTTTGAATTTTTTTGCTTTATGCATCTCGTGCCATATGGTTTCCCCGGTCTCTGAATTCGGCCATATGGCCCAAATACTATAAATCAAGCAATGAATCCAAGCATAACAACCAATTATATGTAACTGCAAAAACAGGAGCCAATCGGTATAGATCCAGAAGCGGTCTCCAATCGGAATGAAGATCAGATTCTCAGTCTCCGGCATTTGAAAGGAACTGATTGAAGACTTCCTTCTATGCCTGAATGGTGAACATCTCCTTCGAGACAACGTTATGAAATTATTTTAATGCTCATATAATTCTATCTTTTTAACATATTGAGAAAATAATGTTATTATTATAATCCAAAGTAATACTTGTTTCCAAAAATTATCTTGAGAAGTAAAATGAATGCTATATTTTACTTAAATTTACATAATACTTTCCTATCGGTTTTTCTCGAAAATAAATTCTAGTTAAGTCTGCAGTTTCCGTCTTTGTCTTCACGGTCTCCGCTGCCCGGGTAAGTATTACTTTTGAATCTCTTCTCTCCTCCTATCTTTCTTGCTCATTGGCAGACAGGTCACCTCTCCAGGGTTTCCCTGGAGTTGCCCGGGGGCTGTGGCACGGCTGGGACGCCCTCCTCAAGGGTCTCCTGACGGAGCCATGGTCGCAAAGGCGCCACGGACGTGGCATAAAGTCCCTCTTCGGGGATCGACTCGGAGGGGCCCGGGGACCACCTTTCCGTCGGCCAAGATGACCTCTTGCTGGGCCTTCTCGAAGTGGGGGCTCTCCTCTGGGCTTTGCTTGGAGTCGAGAAGCCTACCTTCGAGGTTTCCCGGGGAACAGGAGGTCTTCCTTCCTCTCTTTCTCTCTCTCTGAATCCTCTTCTTCTTCTTCTTCTAAAGGGCCTTGCGGAGACCAAGTAGTTTTTTTGGCTTGTCATCATATCATTATCATCATAATAATAATCATCTTCATCATCATCATCATAAAATAATCACCATCATCATCATCATTATAGTAATAATCATCTTCATTTTCATCGTCATCATAATAATCATCATTATCATCCTAATAATAATCATCATCATCCTAATAATAATCATCTTCATCATCATAATAATAATCATCTTCATCATCATCCTAATAATAATCATCATCATCATAAAAATAATCATCATCATCACAATAATCCTGATCATCATAATAATAATAATCTTCATCATCATCATCATAATAATCATCATCAACATCATCATAATAATCATGATCATCATCATCATCATCATAACAATAATAATAATAATCATCATCATCATCATAATAATAATCATGATCATGATCATCATCATCATAATAATCATGTTCATCATCATCATCATAATAATAATCATCATCATAATAATAATCATGTTTATCATCATCATCATCATCATCATAATAATCATCATCATCATCATCCTCATCATCATAATAATCATTATCATAATAATAATAATCATCATCATCATCTTCATTATCATAATCATCACCATCATAATAATAATCATAATCATTATCATAATCGTTAATGTCATCATTATCATAATCATCATCATCATAATCTTCATCGTACTGATCATCATCATAATCATGATCATCATAATCATTATTTTATCATCATCATGAACATGATAATCATCATCCTCATAATAAAAATAATTATCATCATTATAAACATAATAATCATCATCATCACAATCATCATCATCCTCATGATAATAATAATAATAATAACAATAATAACAATAATAATATTAACCATAATCATCATTATCAACATTATAATGATCATCATCATCACCATCATAATAAGAATAATAATGATAATGAGTAAGCAGGGCGAAGAGGAGCGCTCAAATCCGGGTTTGATAATGATGGAAGTGATAGAGCCGCCCTTTGAAAGACGGAAGACTATAGGAGTTGGGGAAAACAAGAACATTTAAGAAGACAAAAAAGAACTTTGTTCATTACTCGATGTTGTCACTTGCTGAGAGGGAAAAGTTACAAAGGAAATAAAAACTATATGTAGCTTTATAGACTAAAGTGAATATAATTAAAGTACACATATTAATTCACTTTCATCTTTCAATAATATCCTGGATTGATCTATATCTGGAATTCAAAATTTTGGTCTTTGCTCGCAATATTTTCTTATAATAATATATACATTTTATTTTGTGGAAGACACTTTTGAAAATCCCTTAGAAATATTTGGTGCTGTTTTGGTTTGCGATTTCCTTTATGGTTTGATCTCGGAAATTATTCTTTTGCTTTCGTATGCCATCTCAATATTTTCAATAAGTAAAAAACAAAAACAAGAATACTAGAAAATCTAATGGTTCTTGCTTCGCTCGTGAAAAAATCAAAACATCAACCTCTGTATGGACTGGCAAACGGTAATGTTGACCTCTGCACGATCACATCAATGATTGATTATTATTTCTTAGATAATTATTCCTGGTATATATTTTTTCTTAGAAAATCTAATGGTTCTTCCTTCGCCATGTTGCACGAGTTTGAGATCACATACCAAAACAGCACTGACTATTTTCATGTGATTATCTACTACAACAACAACAACAACAACAACAACAGCAACAACAACAACAACAATAACAACTTCAACAACAACAAGGATAATAATAATAAATACAGCGCTTAAAATTTCCTTTCCTGTATTTTGTAATCCCTATTACAGTACAAGTGCCTTAGAGACAAACTTGTAACACCAGTGAGGCGTCATGCTTTTCTCGACTCGCTTGGAATCTGGCCATTACTAAAGAAATGAGGAATTGTCGAGTCATTCTCTATAGACCAGTTGGCTGGAAAGTTCCGTCTTCAATCAAACGCCTCATGTGTGTATGTAGTATGTAGGGGTAGAGGTAACAATAAGTACTTATCAGTCCAATGTGTACGCACTGGGCATTTAAAAATGTTTGCACAGAAAAAAAACACCACTTTAATATTCAATTTTTGTCTTATACTAACCCTTCACCCTCTTGCTTGAGGGTACACTCAAGCACACTATGCTAACTTATTTCTCTTCCTCTCGTTTTTTTAAAGTTTTTATAGTTTATATAGGAAATATTTAATTTAATGGTGTTACTCCTCTTGAAATAATCTATATTTCGTTTTTCCTTTCCTCACTGGGTTATTTTCCCTGTTGGAGACTCTGGACTTTTCCAACTCTCTCTCAGGACAGAGAAAAGGTTCTCACTCATGCACTTACAGAATCTCAGACAAACTTCACTTGGTAAATTCTCTCTCTCTCTCTCTCTCTCTCTCTCTCTCTCTCAGGACAGAGAGAATGTCCTCATTCATGCACTTACAGAATCACTTTCAGACAAACTATCTTTGGTAAACTCTCTCTCTCTCTCTCTCTCTCTCTCTCTCTCAGGACAGAGAGAATGTTCTCACTCATGCACTTACAGAGAATCACTTTCAGACAAACTTCTCTTGGTAAATTCTCTCTCTCTCTCTCTCTCTCTCTCTCTCTCTCTCTCTCTCCATCGAAACATGATAAAAACTGGACGGTATCATTTGAGATTTGAATGAAATCATAGAGATTAAATCGTAATCCTGCGTTCACATTGATATCAATCAGGTTGTCTTCCAGCTCAGTAATGTTATCATAAAATCTACTGTAGCCTCCAATTCCCGCCAGTCTTTCTTTCATCATTAATAGGATCGTGTTGAGATTTAGCCGAGTGAATAATGTAATTAACAAGCGAGTGAATGATTTTGGTCTCCTGCAGCAACCAAAGTGGTCGAATAATTCACATCAAATAAATCCCGAAGTAAAAATGTCATAGGTTTGTTGCTACAAAATTTCCATGAGATAAATACTACGTAGAGAATTAAAATTGACATTTTGAAAGAATCAGATATCTGAATATCATTCATTCATTAAAATTACCATCATTTCAGTCTTCACAGAATATACAAGTTCTTCAAGCAGCTGTATATGGAACCTGACAGACACACATATACAAATACGTACATTGGTTCATATGGGTGTTTGTGAATACATAAATAGATAAATAATTAGATATGTATTTCTCAGCAAGTGTTTACGGAGGTTTTACTTCCCGCAAGTCTTCTTATTTACCCCCAGCCCCCCCCCAAAAAAAAAAAATGTGGAAGATCAGGGTCATTCCATGACCGACCAGGTGCGAACAAATGCTATTTCCTTATTTCCTCTCCTCACTGGGCTATTTTCCCTGTTGGAGCCCTTGGGATTACATTATCTTGCCTTTCCAACTAGGGTTGTAACTTTGCAAGTAATAATAAGTAATAATTTAGCCACGTAGCCATATAGGCTTTGAAGGAAACCTAGGCAATAGTCTTTTCTTCACTCCGTCTTTGACTGTTGTGTGGAGAGTCAATCAACAGTAAGACATCTGCCATCTTTAATTCAACATTGAGATCATTAATGAATGAACTTCCCTTCTGAAGCACCCTGATGACCAAACTAGCCTGTTGTGGGAAAATACTAATTTTATGACTAGGAAAACAAAGAGTAAAATAGTAAGTCCCAAATTCAAACTCAGTAGAAAGTCTCAAATTCAAATCCAGTAGAAAGTCTCAAATTCAAATCCAGTAGAAAGTCTCAAATTCAAACCCAGCAGAAAGTCTCAAATTTAAACCCAGTAGAAAGTCCCAAATTCAAAGCCAGTAGAAAGTCTCAAATTCAAAGCCAGTAGAAAGTCCTAAATTTAAACCCATTAGAAAGTCTCAAATTTATAGTCAGTAGAAAGTCTCAAATTCAAACCCAGTAGAAAGTCCCAAATTTAAACCCAGTAGAAATTTCTACCTTAAAACCCAGTAGAAAGTCGCAGAGTTAAACCCAGTAGAAAGTCTAAAATTTAAACCCATTAGAAATTCCCAAATTCAAACCCAGTAGAAAGCCCTAACTTAAAACCCAAGCTGTGAACGTACTAATGATGAAGTCTGATTCTTTCTTAGTTAGGGAATTCCTAACTAAGTCGGAACAAATCACTCAAAAGTAGCATATATTTCTCAACCTGTTTTTTTTTTTTTTTTTTTTTTTTTTAAGCAACAAGGGTCTCACAAGTCAATTATGTTCTTTGGCATCTATCTGAACACTTGCAACCTTTGGAATATATATGCAGCAAGCTGAAAATCATCCTCTCGACATTCATTTTTCATGAGGCACTTGACATTTCGTACAATTTGACTGAAGACAAATATTCCTATACGGTCCTAAGGGAGTCACTTTCAATTCTGTATGACCCAGTACAGTACTTTCGGAAATAATGCTTAAAAAGATAGAAATGCTTATATATATATATATATATATATGTATATATATATATATATATATATATTTATACACACACATGTGTGTGTTTGTGTAAATATATATATATATATATATATAGTATATATATATATATATATATTTATATATATATATTTACATATATATATATATATATATATGTTACAGTTAATTAAAAAAAATATGATTAATATTATACAAACGTTCGACAAAGAATATGCATATATATATATATATATAATAAATATACATCTATATAATATATATATATTTATTATATATATATATATATATTATATATATATATATATAATATATATATATAATAAATATACATCTATATATATATATATATATATGTGTGTGTGTGTGTGTGTGTGTGTATGAAAAATATAATACGAACCGTTTATATTACACGTGTGGTGCCCTACGCATGTATGTAATTCAATACTATACCGCATACTACAGTATGTACGCACAATATATATATATATATATATATATGTATATATACATGAAAGGTCTATAAGTATATGTATGTATGCATGTAAACATCCGGACTATTACACCAATAAACCATTGTCTTTCGGACGAGCCTGTTTCAGCACACCAAGGACTTTACATAGCTTCTGCCATTGACAACATCTGACTCGGGAAACAAATGGAAGCACTGACTAATTATACTGTGGTGTTGAACCCATCCACTCGAATGGCAATTAGAATCCTAATATCCGTTTGTGTACTGACACGACCTATATGCATGCTGACTTTGTTTGGTTTGACGTAAGGAATGTCAGAAAAGATATAAGCAACCCTTCCTCCCCCCCTCTCTCTCTCTCTCTCTCTCTCTCTCTCTCTCTCTTAGGACTGAGAAAATGTTCTCATTCATGCACTTACAGAATCCCTTTCAGACAAAGTATCTTTGGTAAAATCTCTCTCTCTCTCTCTCTCTCTCTCTCTCTCTCTCAGGACAGAGAGAATGTTCTCACTCATGCACTTACAGAATCACTTTCAGACGAAGTATCTTTGGTAAAATCTCTCTCTCTCTCTCTCTCTCTCTCTCTCTCTCAGGACAGAGAAAATGTTCTCACTCATGCACTAACAGAATCACTTTCAGACAAAGTATCTTTGGTAAAATCTCTCTCTCTCTCTCTCTCTCTCTCTCTCTCTCAGGACAGAGAGAATGTTCTCACTCATGCACTTACAGAATCACTTTCAGACGAAGTATCTTTGGTAAAATCTCTCTCTCTCTCTCTCTCTCTCTCTCTCTCTCTCAGGAGAGAAAATGTTCTCACTCATGCACTTACAAAATCTAAGACAAACTTATCTTGGTAAACTCTCTCTCTCTCTCTCTCTCTCTCTCTCTCAGGAGAGAAAATGTTCTCACTCATGCACTAACAGAATCACTTTCAGACAAAGTATCTTTGGTAAAATCTCTCTCTCTCTCTCTCTCTCTCTCTCTCTCTCTCAGGACAGAGAAAATGTTCTCACTCATGCACTAACAGAATCACTTTCAGACAAAGTATCTTTGGTAAAATCTCTCTCTCTCTCTCTCTCTCTCTCTCTCAGGACAGAGAAAATGTTCTCACTCATGCACTTACAAAATCTCAGACAAACTTATCTTGGTAAACTCTCTCTCTCTCTCTCTCTCTCTCTCTCTCTCTCTCTCAGGAGAGAAAATGTTCTCACTCATGCACTAACAGAATCACTTTCAGACAAAGTATCTTTGGTAAAATCTCTCTCTCTCTCTCTCTCTCTCTCTCTCTCAGGACAGAGAAAATGTTCTCACTCATGCACTTACAAAATCTCAGACAAACTTATCTTGGTAAACTCTCTCTCTCTCTCTCTCTCTCTCTCTCTCTCTCTCAGGAGAGAAAATGTTCTCACTCATGCACTAACAGAATCACTTTCAGACAAAGTATCTTTGGTAAAATCTCTCTCTCTCTCTCTCTCTCTCTCTCAGGACAGAGAAAATGTTCTTACTCATGCACTTACAAAATCTCAGACAAACTTATCTTGGTAAACTCTCTCTCTCTCTCTCTCTCTCTCTCTCTCTCTCTCAGGAGAGAAAATGTTCTCACTCATGCACTAACAGAATCACTTTCAGACAAAGTATCTTTGGTAAAATCTCTCTCTCTCTCTCTCTCTCTCTCTCTCCTCTCAGGAGAGAAAATGTTCTCACTCATGCACTAACAGAATCACTTTCAGACAAAGTATCTTTGGTAAAATCTCTCTCTCTCTCTCTCTCTCTCTCTCTCTCAGGACAGAGAAAATGTTCTCACTCATGCACTAACAGAATCACTTTCAGACAAAGTATCTTTGGTAAAATCTCTCTCTCTCTCTCTCTCTCTCTCTCTCTCAGGACAAAGAAAATGTTCTCACTCATGCACTAACAGAATCACTTTCAGACAAAGTATCTTTGATAAACACACACATATATATACATAGCATATATACATATACATATATATGTTATATGTATATATATGTATGTATATATATGTATGTATACATATATACATACATATATTTACACGCATTTATTTTAACTGTAAAGTAAATTTACGTATTTTTCATGAATGAATTTCAACTACATATAAAACTAGTGGATATAATACCAAAGAAATTCACATTGTGGTTGATATATATAGTGTGCATATATATATATATATATATATACATACTTGTGTGTTGTATGTGTAGATGTTTTCGATTTATAAACGACTAAGATAGCTATTAACTTCATATATATATATATATATATGTGTGTGTGTGTGTGTTACATGCATGTCTGTATATATATATATATATATATATGTTACATGCATGTATGTACACACACACACACACACACCCACACACACACACATATATATATATATATATATATTTAAACACGTCCATTATAAACGTCAAGTAAAATTATATTTGTTGTTGACATGTGATTCTGATCACTTTTCACGTGACTTTATGAAGACTAAATTTGTTGGATGATGGAAATACAGTTTAATATCAAAGCTACTTCGATGAAAGTTTTGATAAAGAAATATTTGGATATTCAGAAACTAACTTATAAATATTGATAATTGAAAACATTAAAAATCTTTGAAATAAAAAAAAAATTAAATTTATTTTGAAAGACAAGAATTGTCAAGGACCGAGTTCACCTCAGAGACAAGTTGAGAAAAGTTCTGCTGATCAGAAACCGTGACCTAATATAGAAAGGAGAGAAGCTGAGGAAGAGAAAGATGAAAGTTTGTTCTATTCTAATATTTTGCGACGCATCTTCAGTGTTTATTTCTGATCATTATTTACGTTTACATTTTGACATGAAATTTTGATGATTCATTTTGAAATACGAGGTGTCAAGGACCGAGTTCACCTTTGAGACAAGTTGATAAAAAGTGTACGGTATAGAAAGTAGTGAAGCTGCAGAGGAAAAAGATGAAATTTTCCTTCTTTTTTATAATTCGCGAAGATTCTTCATTGTATATTTCCTATCATTATTTACGTTTAGATTTAATGGGAATAGTTTGGTCTTCAATCAAGTTTTGGCCTTTGAAGAAAAGATCGGTGACGTGTCTCAAAGATCCAGGTGTTTCTATTGCAGGAAGTCTTCAGGATGACTTCAGGATGATAATCCTTTTCTTTTCTATTTTTGGGGTTTGAAGTTTTTTGTTTTATGCATCTCGTGCCAAATGGCTTCCCACTTCCCTGAATTCGGCTGTATGGCCAAAATACTATAACTCAAGCTATGAATCTAAGCATAACAACCAAATTATATGTAACTGCAAAAACAGGAGCCAATCGGTATAGATCCAGAAGCAGTCTCCAATCGGAATGAAGATCAGATTCTAAGAGTCTCCGGCATTTGAAAGGAACTGATTGAAGACTTCGTTCTAGGCCTGAATGGTGAACATCTCCTTCGAAACAACGTTATGAAATTATTCTAATGCTCATATAATTCTATCTTTTCAACATATTGAGAAAATAATGTTATAATTAAAATCCAAAGTAATACTTGTTTCCAAAAATGATCATGAGAAGTAAAATGAATGCTATATTTTACTCAAATTTACATAATACTTTCCTATCGATTTTTCTCGAAAATAAATTCTAGTCAAGTCTGCAGTTTCCGTCTTTGTCTTCACGGTCTCTGCTGCCCGGGTAAGTATTACTTTTGAATCTCTTCTCTCCTCCTATCTTTCTTGCTCATTGGCAGACAGGTCACCTCTCCAGGGTTTCCTGGAGTTGCCCGGGGGCTGTGGCACGGCTGGGACGCCCTCCTCAAGGGTCTCCTGACGGAGCCATGGTCGCAAAGGTGCCACGGACGTGGCATAAAGTCCCTCTTCGGGGATCGACTCGGAGGGGCCCGGGGACCACCTTTCCGTCGGCCAAGAGGACCTCTTGCTGGGTCTTCTCGAAGTGGGGGCTCTCCTCTGGGCTTTGCTTGGAGTCGAGAAGCCTACCTTCGAGGTTTCCCGGGGAACAGGAGGTCTTCCTTCTCCTCTTTCTCTCTCTCTGAATTCTCTTCTTCTTCTTCTTCTAAAGGGCTTTGCGGAGACCAAGTAGTTTTTTTGGCTTGTCATCATATCATCATCATCATCACCATCATCATTTTCATCATCATTATAATAATAATAATAATCACCATCATCATCATTATCATAATAATCATCATCATCATAATAATAATCATCTTCATCATCATCATCATCATCATAATAATCATCATCATCATCATCATCATCATCGTCATAAAAATCATCATCATCATCATCACAATAATCATGATCATCATCATAATCAGGTTCATCATCATAATCATAATAATAATCATCTTCATCATCATCATCATAATAATAATCATGTTCATCATCTTCATCATCATAATAATAATAATCATCATCATCATCATCATAATAATTATCATCATAATAATAAATATCATCATCGTCATCATCATCATCATAATAATTTTAATTATCTTCATCATCATCATCATAATAATCATGTTCATCATCATTATCATAATAATAATCATCTTTATCATCATCATAATAATAACCTTCATCATCACAATAATAATCATAATCATGATCATAATCGTTGTCATCCTTATCATAATCATCATCATCATAATAATCATCATCGTGATGATCATGATCATAATAATCATGATCACCATCATCATCATCATCATTATAATAATAATAATCATGATAATCATAATCATTATTTTATCATCATCATGAAAATGATAATCATCATCATACTCATAATAAAAATAATAATTATCATCATTATCAACATAATAATCATCATCATCACAATCATCATCATCCTCATAATAATAATAATAACAATAATAATA
>NC_090744.1:25542958-25545503 GCF_036898095.1 Palaemon carinicauda
TGAACTACTCTTCCAAAGCCAGCTTCTGCAACCTCCCGGTGTTTTCCTCCAAAAGATTTACTTGCATTTGCAACTCCTCATTCTGTTTAGTTACAACACACAGAGTATCACTCTGTTTCAAAAGATCATCTTTCAAAGTCTGGCACTCTTTGCTGTGACAGAGGACCTCCTCTCTCAGTTCTCGTAACTTTGAGATTGCTGGTTACATTTCGTTAAAATAATCTGGAGTTGTCCTTGTTGGTGTTGAATGAGGCCGTCCCTTTCTGCTATTTCCTGCTTCTGCCAGACAATGTAGCCAATCAAGTGGATCTTCTCTTGGTGCCACCTTCGACTTGCAAGACGCCAGATCTCAGTTTCCCTTTTCAGTTCCACCAGTTCTTCGTTCTGCTCCAGAAGTAAACAGGACATATCCTGGCATTCGGAATTTTGCCATTCGAGAAGATCTTCTAGCGAGGCTTTCTCTTCTTCCAGATCCAGGAGAGCCAAAGACAGGTCCTTCGTAATCTTCTTGAAGATCAGCAACTGTCTATAAAGATCCTGAAGAACACAATCCACATGGACAATTTCCAGATCTTGCCATTCCAGCTGGGCCTCTTGATGGTCAAACCTTTCAGTCAGCTCTTGGACTTTCGTCTTCAGCTCTTCCTTCTGGGCAGCGATAGCTTCCTTTTCCTCCTTCTGGTCGACCAGCATCCGAACCAGGACATCCTTCTCACGCCTTACATCTTCCAGGGAGTTTGAAGAATTTGGAGTTTGATCCATTTCTTCGTTTGGTTTTCCCAGAATGTCTTCGACTGGATGACTCTGCTTGCATTCCATTTCTCTGCTTTCGAGTTCCATTTCACAAAAGCGGGTTCTCTTAGTGGCTTTCAAAGCGTCTGTTCTCTGCCGTTTTATAGAAGCCAGCAAGAAATTTTCTTCGCAAGTTTCTTTATTTTTCTTTCAAATTTCAAGATATTTGTATGAATAATTAATTTTTCTTATTGAACGTCAATTCTTTTTTAAATCCACAGTTTTGAACCCTGAAGATCGTCCACAGCAAAGATTCACTGTCAGCCTCAGAGGCCACTAGTGTTTGTAGACACATTTAAATGTATAATTTAAACAAAAACGCAGTTATGCCGTTAAGGAAGACTTCCTTCAGCCACGTTATTCACTCATAAAAAAGTGGAAACACATACACGCAAATATATACATACACACAAATGTGCAATAGTCAATGTCATCTTTTATTTATATTTCTAACTTGTCCTAATCAATTGTTGTTATTTGACCACCGAAAATACCCCCCCCCCCATATCTCTCTCTCTCTCTCTCTCTCTCTCTCTCTCTCTCTGTAAATCGTCTTTCCAATTTTCTTCACTTGCCAATATTAAACATTTTATATACAGTATATGTAAGTATATATATATATATATATATATATATATATAATGTAAGTATGTATGTATGATGTATGTAAATCTATACACACAATTGGTTTTCCTTTATGAAAATCCTCTTTTCCGAATAGGGAAAGAGAACGATGGAAGACGTATGAAGAAAAAATCCGAAAACCATTTCATTAATCCGAACAATTTCTTTGTTTTACCAGAAATCTATTTCGCGTCGAGGCTGGTGGCTGGTTGAAACCCGGTGGGGGAGTAATAGCTATACAATGAGAGAGAGAGAGAGAGAGAGAGAGAGAGAGAGAGAGAGAGAGAGGGACTTCCTTACGCGTCACGACCTTAACATTCCTAGTCAGGATAGAAGAGACTCTTTAGCTATGGCAAACAGTTCTTCTAGGAGAAGGACACTCCAAAATCAAACTATTGTTCCTTAGTCTTGGATATTGCCATAGCCTCTGTACCATGGTCTTCCACTGATTTGGGTTATAGAGTTCTTTTACTTGAGGGTACACTCGGGCACACTATTCATCTGTTTCTTTATTTCCTTTCCTCCCGATGCTATTTTTCCTGTTGGAGCCCTTGGGCTTTAATCATTCTGCTTCCCCACATAGGGTCGTAGCTTCGCTAGTAGTAATAAATAAATAAATACAAAAATACACATATATATATATTTATACATATGATATATATATATATATATATATGTATGTATATATATATATATATATACATACATATATATATATATATATACACACACGCACGCACACACACACACACACACATATATATATATATATATATATATGTATGTATGTATGTATATATAGACACACATCAAATCATGCTGTTTCTAGTTCATTGCAAGACAAAGGCCACAGACATACCCTTAGTCCTGTGTAAGATTTCCCCATTTCATCGCCACTCTGATTAAATTGGTGATGATGGGAGACTAGTCTGATCGCTCACAGCAAACCAACCTAGAATATGTGGCCCTGACTAACAAAGCGTTAATTGCAAAGAAATACTTTTTTCATTTTATTGTGGTGGCCTGGTGGTAGCGTCCTTGCCTGGTAATTGCCAGACTGGGGTTCGAGTCCCGCTCACACTCGTTAGTTCATTTGGTAGCTTTGTAAGCTAAGGATGGGGGGGGGGGG
>NC_090744.1:25546003-25551003 GCF_036898095.1 Palaemon carinicauda
CATCATCTCCTCCTACGCCTATTGACGCAAAGGGCCTCTGTTAGATTTCGTCAGTCGTCTATCTTGAGCTTTTAAGTCAATACTACTCCATTCGTCATCTACTTCGCGCTTCATAGTCCTGAGCCATGTAGGTCTGGGTCTTCCAACTCTTCTAGTACCTTGAGTAGGCCAGTTGAAAGTCTGGTGAAATATATGTGAAAATTATTCTTTTACGTGTATAAAGTTTTAGCAGATTCATCTCGTGAATCTGAAGCCATGAATAGTCTGCAATACATGAACGAATGAATATCAAGATAACTATGAACAAGAACAATCAGAGATTTCAGACCTACGCCATTGATAGTCTACATGGAACGAATAAATATCAAGATAACTATGAACAAGAACAATCAGAGATTTCAGACCTACGTCAATAAAGGGTGTCAACATTTGACTCAAATCTACGGACCAAGCTTTCCCTGTTTCATATGTTGACTGCCAATGAATTTACTTTTTATAATAACAATAATAACCAGAATTGTGATCTTGATCCGGATCGCCTATAAATTTGATTGGGTTTCCTGGAGCGTAATGCGTATTCCGTTGTTAAAATTTGGTAAAAATCCTGGCTTATAGTTTTGACGTAATCCAGCTCACATACAAACAAGTAGATGAATAAATAAATAAATGATATACATGATATATGTATATAAGTAAATATATGGATATATATATACTATATATATATATATATATATTATATATATATATATATATATATATATATATATATATATATATATAATATATATATCCATATATTTATATATATAAGTAAATATATATATATACATATGTATATATATGTAATATATATATATATATATATATATATATATATATATATATATATATATATATATATATATACATATATATATATATATATATATAATATATATATATAATATATATATATATATATATATATATATATATATATATATTCCGGTCACGTCCAGCTCTCCCTTCGGGTTGGAGGAGAGTGAGTAGTCATACCCTGGTGAAAGGTGGTCCGTGTGTGTGTGCATATCTAAATATTCAACCGTCATACGCTAGTTTATCAGATCACTCCAATCGCTTCTCTTCGATCTTCTCATCTTTTTTTATTTCATTTCTCTACTTAAATTGCTTCGTATATCTTCAGTGTTTTCACCCATTTTCCTCTTATTGTTGTTGTTGTTGCTGTTGTTGTTTGGGAATGGATGCAATCGCCGTAGCATATCTGGACCGATTTTCCAACGCACCGAGTTTACATAGGTCGGTCTTGTTTACTTTCCCCTTTGCATTCCCTGTATGGAATATGAATGACTTACTGCCCGGGGGCAACCCCCCCCCCCCACCCACTTGACCCCTGACCCCTGGGCCCCTCCCCCTGAAAACGTTCATATCTCGGAATTCATAAATCGAATTCCAATAGTGAAATCTGAGAGGGAGTTGTCGTGTGTATTCACGAAATTTTATTACTCTATTTAGAATCTCTCAATGCAATGGAATTATTCCTGGAATGTGCTTCCTCTCTCTCTCTCTCTCTCTCCTCTCTCTCTCTCTCTCTCTCTCTCTCTCTCTAAGAACGTTTTCTCGCATTCTGTACTTATGAAGGTTTTAGTATATTAAGATTCTCTCTCTCTCTCTCTCTCTCTCTCTCTCTCTCTCTCTCTCTCTCTCTCTCTCTCTCTCTCTCTCTCTCTCTCTCTCTCCTTTTTAAGAACGTTTTCTCGCATTCTGTACTTATGAAGGTTTTAGTATATTAAGATTCTCTCTCTCTCTCTCTCTCTCTCTCTCTCTCTCTCTCTCTCTCTCTCTCTCTCTCTCTCTCTCCTTTTTAAGAACGTTTTCTCGCATTCCGTACTTATGAAGGTTTTAGTATATTAAGATCTCTCTCTCTCTCTCTCTCTCTCTCTCTCTCTCTCTCTCTCTCTCTCTCTCTCTCTCTCTCTCTCTCTCTCCTTTTTAAGAACGTTTTCTCGCATTCCGTACCTATGAAGGTTTTAGTATATTAAGATTCTCTCTCTCTCTCTCTCTCTCTCTCTCTCTCTCTCTCTCTCTCTCTCTCTCTCTCTCTCTGTACATACTAAGAAGTTTCTAACATAAATTCTATTTTTCAGCAGCCATGGGAAATGTGGTTCTCCAACGAAACCCTTAAAATTTCCAACGACTAATACTAATCTCTAACGACTGATACTAATCTCCAATGACTAATACAAATCTCTAACGAATGATACTAATCTCTAACGACTGATACTAATCTCCAATGACTAATACAAATCTCTAACGAATGATACTAATCTCTAACGACTGATACTAATCTCTAACGACTGATACTAATCTCCAGTGACTAATACAAATCTCTAACGAATGATACTAATCTCTAACGACTGATACTAATCTACAATGACTAATACAAATCTCTAACGAATGATACTAATCTCTAACGACTGATACTAATCTCTAACGACTGATACTAATCTCTAACGACTGATACTAATCTCCAGTGACTAATACAAATCTCTAACGAATGATACTAATCTACAATGACTAATACAAATCTCTAACGAATGATACTAATCTCTAACGACTGATACTAATCTACAATGACTAATACAAATCTCTAACGAATGATACTAATCTCTAACGAATGATACTAATCTACAATGACTAATACAAATCTCTAACGAATGATACTAGTCTCTAACGACTGATACTAATCTACAGTGACTAATACAAATCTCTAACGACTGATACTAATCTCTAACGACTGATACTAATCTCCAGTGACTAATACAAATCTCTAACGAATGATACTAATCTCTAACGACTGATACTAATCTACAATGACTAATACAAATCTCTAACGAATGATACTAATCTCTAACGAATGATACTAATCTACAATGACTAATACAAATCTCTAACGAATGATACTAGTCTCTAACGACTGATACTAATCTCTAACGACTGATATTAATCTCCAATGACTAATACAAATCTCTAACGAATGATACTAATCTCTAACGACTGATACTAATCTACAATGACTAATACAAATCTCTAACGAATGATACTAATCTCTAACGACTGATACTAATCTCTAACGACTGATACTAATCTACAATGACTAATACAAATCTCTAACGAATGATACTAATCTCTAACGACTGATACTAATCTACAATGACTAATACAAATCTCTAACGAATGATACTAATCTCTAACGACTGATACTAATCTACAATGACTAATACAAATCTCTAACGACTGATACTAATCTCTAACGACTGATACTAATCTACAATGACTAATACAAATCTCTAACGAATGATACTAATCTACAATGACTAATACTAATCTATAACGAATGATACTAATCTCTAACGACTGATACTGATCTCTAACGACTGATACTAATCTACAATGACTAATACAAATCTCTAACGAATGATACTAATCTCTAACGACTGATACTAATCTACAATGACTAATACAAATCTCTAACGAATGATACTAATCTCTAACGACTGATACTAATCTACAATGACTAATACAAATCTCTAACGAATGATACTAATCTCTAACGACTGATACTAATCTCTAACGACTGATACTAATCTACAATGACTAATACAAATATCTAACGAATGATACTAATCTACAATGACTAATACTAATCTATAACGAATGATACTAATCTCTAACGACTGATACTAATCTCTAACGACTGATACTAATCTCCAATGACTAATACAAATCTCTAACGAATGATACTAATCTCTAACGACTGATACTAATCTACAATGACTAATACAAATCTCTAACGAATGATACTAATCTCTAACGACTGATACTAATCTACAATGACTAATACAAATCTCTAACGAATGATACTAATCTCTAACGACTGATACTAATCTCTAACGACTGATACTAATTTACAATGACTAATACAAATCTCTCACGAATGATACTAATCTCTAACGAATGATACTAATCTCTAACGACTGATACTAATCTACAATGACTAATACAAATCTCTAACTAATGATACTAATCTACAATGACTAATACAAATCTATAACGAATGATACTAATCTCTAACGACTGATACTAATCTCTAACGACTGATACTAATCTCCAATGACTAATACAAATCTCTAACGTATGATACTAATCTCTAACGACTGATACTAATCTACAATGACTAATACAAATCTCTAACGAATAATACTAATCTCTAACGACTGATACTAATCTCTAACGACTGATACTAATCTACAATGACTAATACAAATCTCTAACGAATGATACTAATCTCTAACGACTGATACTAATCTCTAACGACTGATACTAATCTACAATGACTAATACAAATCTCTAACGAATAATACTAATCTCTAACGACTGATACTAATCTCTAACGACTGATACTAATCTACAATGACTAATACAAATCTATAACAAATGATACTAATCTCTAACGACTGATACTAATCTACAGTGACTAATACAAATCTCTAACGAATAATACTAATCTCTAACGAATGATACTAATCTCTAACGACTGATACTAATCTACAATGACTAATACAAATCTCTAACGAATAATACTAATCTCTAACGAATGATACTAATCTCTAACGACTGATACTAATCTACAATGACTAATACAAATCTCTAACGAATAATACTAATCTCTAACGACTGATACTAATCTACAATGACTAATACAAATCTATAACGAATGATACTTATCTCTAACAAATGATACTAATCTCTAACGACTGATACTAATCTCCAATGACTAATACAAATCTCTAACGTATGATACTAATCTCTAACGACTGATACTAATCTACAATGACTAATACAAATCTCTAACGAATGATACTAATCTCTAACGACTGATACTAATCTACAATGACTAATACAAATCTATAACGAATGATACTAATCTCTAACGACTG
>NC_090744.1:25553503-25558503 GCF_036898095.1 Palaemon carinicauda
GAAATTCGTTCCCTTAGTTTTAAAGGTCACTCATGAGTGGTAGAGACACCAGATAGGACTATGCTAGATAGACCATATTGACATGATCAGCCCCCAAAACCCTGTATTCATCAACTCACAAGGTCATAGGTTGACCTAGGCACCAGCCACCCGTTGAGATACTACCGCTGGAGAGTTATGGGGTCCTTTGACTGGCTAGACAGTAGTACATTGGACTTTCTCTCTGGTTACGGCTCATTACCCCCGTGACTGCACATACACCGAATAGTCTGGTTTATTCTTTACATATTCTCCTTTGTCCTCATACACCTGACAACACTGAGATGACCAAACAATTCTTCTTCCCTTAAGGGGTTAACTACTGCACTGTAATTGTTCAGTGGCCACTTTCCTCTTGGAAAGGGTAGAAGAGACTCTTTAGCTATGGTAATCAGTTCTTCTAGGAGAAGGGCACTCCAAAATCAAACCATTGTTATTTAGTCTTGGGTAGTGCCATAAACTCTGTACCATGGCCTTTCACTGTCTTGGGTAGCTGTCTCTTGCTTGAGGGTACACTTAGGCACAATGTTCTTTCTTATTTCTCTTCCTCAAGTTTTTATATTTATGTATGAAATATTTATTTTAACATTGTTTCTGTTCTTAGAATACTTTATTTTAATTGTTAATTACTTCCCTTGTAGTTTATTTATATCCTTATTTCCTCTCCTCACTGGGCTATTTTCCCTGTTGGAGCCCTTGTGCTTATAGCATCCTGCTTTTCCGACTTGGGTAGTAGCTTAGCAAGTAATGATAATGATAATAATAAGACCAGGGAGGGCCAGGTAATTTCTGGTGATGACTCTATAGTCAATTCTTTTTAGTGAGGCAGATTTGCACCGACTTGCATCGGTGGCCTTTTAGCTCGGAAAAGTTTCCTGCTATCTGACTGGTTAGAATTATCTTGCCCAACCAATGAGCGAGCGGGAAACTTTTCCGAGCTAAAGGGGCACCCCCTGCGAGTCGGTGCAAATCTGCCTCACTAAAATGAATTGACTATAGAAACTATCGAACTTGAGCGTTGCTCGAATTGGTGCCCAACAGATTGCGAGACAGGTACATTTCCAATCGCCTACATATGATTAAAACTCCCGTGCTGATATATGTGAACTTTTTTTAACATTCATAGAATGTTGTGAACTGAACGCGAGTGTCAATCATTTCAAACGTTCGTTTATTATATTAACTGACAGAGTTTGGAACTCTCTTACTTTCTTCTGTATTTCCGTAATCATTCAGCCTGCTAGCTTTAATAAACAGAAACTTTCCGTAATTCCCAAATCTCACGAACTCTGCATCAAAACAGCAATAGAATATTTATCAAGACGTTTAATACCGCGAAAAGAAAAAAAAAAAAAGTTTTTTCTTGGGATGAAAATATCGACTTTTATTCCCTCGCGGCAACCGAAGAAGAGTCGTTCTCTTCATCCAATTAGCGACCGAGGAGGCGAGCGAGGTGTGTCTACTCTTCGCCAGATGTCTATTTGCTCTGTTGATCCAAATAGACATACAAGGAGTTCTCCTCCGCATGCTTCTGATAAGTGGGCTTCAAAGAAGCGTAGGAGGAGGAAGGAAGTAGATGAGCTAGGTGGATGAAAGGAGACTTGGAAGGGAAGGAATCTCTCTCTCTCTCTCTCTCTCTCTCTCTCTCTCTCTCTCTCTCTCTCTCTCTCTCGAAGAGCAAGAACAAGAAGAAAAAGGAGTGGATGAAAAGAGACTTAAGAAGGGAAGGAATCTCTCTCTCTCTCTCTCTCTCTCTCTCTCTCTCTCTCTCTCTCTCTCTCTCTCTCTCTCGAAGAGTAAGAACAAGAAGAAAAAGGTGTGGATGAAAAGAGACTTAAGAAGGGAAGGAATCTCTCTCTCTCTCTCTCTCTCTCTCTCTCTCTCTCTCTCTCTCTCTCTCTCTCTCTCTCAAAGCAAGAACAAGAAGAAAAAGGAGTGGATGAAAAGAGACTTAAGAAGGGAAGGAATATCTCTCTCTCTCTCTCTCTCTCTCTCTCTCTCTCTCTCTCTCTCTCTCTCTCTCTCTCTCTCTCTCTCTCTCTCTCGAGTGCGTAGGTACTTATCCCTCAACGAGTCATCATGAGATGTGATTCATTTCTTTCGCACTTGGCTCGGAAAAGATGGAGAGAGAGATAGATGAGGAACTTATTCAGTGGTGGTTGGAGATATCTTTTGAATAGCTGTTACTATTATTATTATTATTATTATTATTACTGTTGTTTTTTATTTTCATTAATATCTTGCAATATTTTTGCATTCCCAAGAAATATATTTGATTTTATAACTTATTTTTTTTTATTTGTGGTATTTGACATAATTTGACATAACCCCAGAGATGAATGACGTCATAATTTTACAATCATATTCTTGTGTATTTTCCATTGGGTAGTTAACCTTGAAATAAAAACCAACCCTGTAGAGTTCAGGAGTAATCTGGACTCTGCTCTGGACACAATAGATGGAAAACGGAGGTAGTGTGTGAATTCCAAAGCTAGTAAGCATAAAGGCTGCTCATGAATGGCAGAGGCAAGGGACAGTGGCATTGCCCTATCGAGCAGGACAATGCCCTAGAGACTGACCATATATACATTTGATCAGCGCCCAAGCCCCCTGTCCACCCAAACTAGGACCAAGGAGGGCCAGACAATGGCTGCTGATGACTCAGCAGATAGACCTGTAGTCTTCCCCAAACCCCCATCCAAAGACCAAAGAAACTAACGAATTTGATCGGGGCTCGAACCCCAGTCTGACTTTCACCAGTCAGGAACATTACCACATCGGCCATCACAACGCTGAATTTGCTAGAAATGATTTGAATAATATTGAGGAACAACATTGAATACCTCTTTTTTTATGCTCACATAACCCAAAGTTGCATCTACTTGTTAATTATTATTATTATTATTATTATTATTATTATTATTATTATTATTATTATTATTATTATTATTATTACTAGCCAAGCTACAACCCTAATTGCAAAAGCAAGATGCTATTAGCCCAAGGGCTCCAACAGGGAAAAATAGCCCAGTAAGGAAAGGAAACAAGGAAGTTATTACCATAACTCGAGGTCTCCTTATCTGGAATCACGTTACCAGGTAACAGCCCCCCCCCCCACCCCCTTTGTAACATTATCCGAAGTCAAATATCCCAAGGTCACGTTATCTGGAGTCCCTTTACCTTCAGTAGAGTAACTCAGTGTTGTGTTCCTGAGGTTTCGTTATCCAGGGCAGTTCTGTGCAACTTGTGTTTCGCTCATAAACGTGGCCCAACACGCGTAGATTTTGCTGACCTATTATTATTATTATTATTATTATTATTATTATTATTATTATTATTATAGTCTACGCTATAACGCTAGTTGGAAAAGCAAGATGTTATAAGCTCAAGGGCTCCAACAGGGAAAAGTAGCCCAGTGAATGAAGGAAACAAGGAAATAAATAAACTACAAGAGAAGAACAAACAATATAAATGAAATATTTCAAGAACGGTAACAGCATTAAATTAGATCTTTCATATATAAACTTTGAAAACTTCAAAAATCAAGAGGAAGAGATATAAGATAGAACAGCATCCACAAGTATACCCTCAGGCAAGAAGGAAAGGAAACAAGGAAAAATAAAATGTTTTAAGACATTAACACCATTACAATAAACATTTCCTATATAAACTATAAAAACTTTAGCAAAACAAGAGGAAGGAAAATAAGATAGAATAGTGTGCCCGAGTGTACCCTCAAGCAAGAAAACCTAATCCAAGACTATGGCACTACCCAAGACCAGAGAACAATGGTTTGATTTTGGAGTGTTCTTCTCCTAGAAGAGCTGCTTACCATAGCTAAAGAGTCCCTTCTACCTTTACCAAGAGGAAAGTAGCCACTAAACAATTACATTGGAGTAGTTAACCCCTAGAGCGAAGAAGAATTGTTTGGTAATCTCAGTGTTGTCAGGTGTATGAGGACAGAAGAATGTGGTAAGAATAGGCCAGACTATTCAGTGTATGTGTAGGGAAAGACGAAATGAGCTGTAACCAGGGAGAGGGATCCAGTGTAGTAATGTCTCGCCAGTCAAAGTATCTCAATGGATGGCTGGTGCCCTGGCCAACCTACTACCTATACATCAGTTCAGTCCTTGGGAATTAGCGTGTGAATTTTATTATTTAAATTTAATTTTTATAAAAATGCAACGAAAACCTAAAATTTGTCCTGAGATCAGCGAGAGAGAGAGAGAGAGAGAGAGAGAGAGAGAGAGAGAGAGAGCTCCATCTTGATTCATTCAGGTCTAATACGAGTGACAAATGAAGTCGGTTATCTCATTGGGTTCAAGTCCAGGGTAGTTTTTTATTTCGTTGATAATGAATATTGTTATCCTGCACCCACTTTATAGCCATTTAGTTAAGCCTCATTTCCGCTTCCATTCTTTCATATTGCTATCCAACACCTTTGATCTTTCATTTCACTTTTCGTCTCCGGCCTTGAACGGCCTTCCTAGTTCCAGCTCAGAGCCATTTAGCCCAAATTGCAAACCTTCATTGGCTTAAAGCATTGCCCTTAAGCTGGCTTCACACGAGCCAAGTGATGGCGCGCGGTTTTATCCGCGTGGATTAAATACCAACGCTGTCCACTCGGAAGAATTTCCGAGCGGTAGTGATATATTAGACGCGTGCAATGCTAACCCGGGTGGTTCCAGTGTTGTGGCTTAAAGAGTCTAGAAGTCCGCTCGGGGGAAAATCCTCTCATGTGAAGACATGCCTCTTAACGAGCGGAAATATTTCCGTACAGAAAAAAAATCGCGCAGTTCCAGTGTAGCTACTTAAAGAAACTAGAAGTCCACTCGGGGAAAATCCTCTCATGTGAAGACATGCCTCCTAACGAGCGAAAATATTTCCGTACGGAAAAAAATCCGCTCATGTGAAGGGAGCCTTTTAAAGCTCACGCTATTCTAAACGAGAACGTAATCACC
>NC_090744.1:25563503-25569131 GCF_036898095.1 Palaemon carinicauda
GGAGAAGCTAAAAGAATGGAGGAGAGGGGAGAAAATGTTATGATGGAAAGCGAAAGTGCGATCAAAGGAAAAACAGAGAAAGAGATGATAAAAAATATGGGTGAGGGAAAATAAAAAAAGAAAGAGGAAATAAAAAAGGAAAAGGGAAAAAGATGAGTGTTTGTTATGTGGAATCCTCACGCAAATGGGCGTCTCTCTTTCCCTCGGAAGAACTAGTGAGGGGAATCTGATCTTGTTCTTTTATTTACGTATGGGGAATCCTACAATGATATACATTTGCTGTTTCTTGATATAATGATAGTGCACACACACTATATATATATATATATATATATATATATATATATATATATATATATATATATATATATATATATATATATATACATGCAAATATATGTAAATATATATACTGTATAAATATGCAATATATATACATATATATATATATATATATATATATATATATATATATATATATATATATATATATATATATATATATATATATACGACCTTGTATAGATCAACATGGCTAGTAGGATATATGACAATTAGGGTTGTGGTAGCCTACTGGAAACGTTCCTGATTAGCGTTTGCCGGACTAGGGTTCGAGTCCCGCTCAAGCTCGATAATTTCTTGTAGTGTCTGCAACCTCACCATCCTTGTGTTTTAAGGACGGGGCTTTTGGGGGTGCCTATAGATCTACCTGCTGGGTTATCAGCAGCCACTGCCTGGACCTCCCTGATCCAAATAGGGTGGAGAGCGGGCTTGACTCTTCATCATACGTATATGTGGCGAGTCTTTAGGGCATTGTCACTGTCCCTTGCATCTGCCATTCATGAGCGGCCTTTAAACCTTTAATGGCTCGAGGAATAAATGGAGGAGAAGGAAACTTCTAGCTAGATTTTCTCACTCTCTTCTGTGTTAATTTAGAATTCATAGAATTTATTTGATATATGTTGATTTTGAAGATTAAAATCTACAGTTATTCATTCTCATTCATAGTGGTAAATCTGCTTTAATTCATTCGCATTCATGGAGGTATATCTGCTTTTATTCATTCTCATTCAAAGTGGTAAATCTGCTTTTATTTTTTCTCATTCATAGTGGTAAATCTGCTTTTATTCATTCTCATTCATATTGGCAAATATGTTTTTTATTTATTCTCATTCATATTGGAAAATCTGCTTTAATTTATTCTCATTCATCGTGGTAAACCTGTTTTATTCATTCTCATTCATAGTGGCATATCTGTTTTTATCCATTCCTCATTAATTGGTAAATCTGCTTTTATTCATTCTTATTCATAGTGGCATATCTGTTTTTATTCATTCCTCATTCATTGGTAAATCTGCTTTTATTCATATTGACAAATCTGTTTTTATTCATTCTCATTCATAGTGGTATATCTGTTTTTATTCATTCTCATTCATAGTGGTAAATCTGTTTTTATTCATTCTCATTCACAGTGGTAATTCTGCTTTTATTCATTCTCATTCATATTGGCAAATCTATTTTTATTCATTCTCATTCATAGTGGTAAATCTGCTTTTATTCATTCTCATTCATAGTGGTAAATCTGTTTTTATTCATTCTCATTCACAGTGGTAATTCTGCTTTTAATTCATTCTCATTCATATTGGCAAATCTATTTTTTATTCATTCTCATTCATAGTGGTAAATCTGTTTTTATTCATTCTCATTCATAGTGGTAAATCTGTTTTTATTCATTCTCATTCACAGTGGTAATTCTGCTTTTATTCATTCTCATTCATATTGGCAAATCTATTTTTATTCATTCTCATTCATAGTGGTAAATCTGCTTTTATTCATTCTCATTCATAAGTGGTAAATCTGCTTTTATTCATTCTCATTCATAGTGGTAAATCTGTTTTTATTCATTCTCATTCACAGTGGTAATTCTGCTTTTATTCATTCTCATTCATATTGGCAAATCTATTTTTTATTCATTCTCATTCATAGTGGTAAATCTGCTTTTATTCATTCTCATTCATAGTGGTAAATCTGTTTTTATTCATTCTCATTCACAGTGGTAATTCTGCTTTTATTCATTCTCATTCATATTGGCAAATCTATTTTTATTCATTCTCATTCATAGTAGTAAATCTGCTTTTATTCATTCTCATTCATAGTGGTAAATCTGTTTTTATTCATTCTCATTCACAGTGGTAATTCTGCTTTTATTCATTCTCATTCATATTGGCAAATCTATTTTTATTCATTCTCATTCATAGTGGTAAATCTGTTTTTATTCATTCTCATTCATAGTGGTAAATCTGTTTTTATTCATTCTCATTCACAGTGGTAATTCTGCTTTTATTCATTCTCATTCATATTGGCAAATCTATTTTTATTCATTCTCATTCATAGTGGTAAATCTGCTTTTATTCATTCTCATTCATAGTGGTAAATTTGCTTGTATTCATTCTCCTTCATAGTGGTAAGTCTGTTTTTATTCATTCTCATTCACAGTGGTAATTCTGCTTTTATTCATTCTCATTCATATTGGCAAATCTATTTTTATTCATTCTATTCATAGTGGTAAATCTGCTTTTATTCATTCTCATTCATAGTGGTAAATCTGTTTTATTCATTCTCATTCACTGTGGTAATTCTGCTTTTATTCATTCTCATTCATATTGGCAAATCTATTTTTATTCATTCTCATTCATAGTGGTAAATCTGCTTTTATTCATTCTCATTCATAGTGGTAAATCTGTTTTTATTCATTCTCATGCACAGTGGTAATTCTGCTTTTATTCATTCTCATTCATATTGGCAAATCTATTTTTATTCATTCTCATTCATAGTGGTAAATCTGCTTTTATTCATTCTCATTCATAGTGGTAAATCTGTTTTTATTCATTCTCATTCACAGTGGTAATTCTGCTTTTATTCATTCTCATTCATATTGGCAAATCTATTTTTATTCATTCTCATTCATAGTGGTAAATCTGCTTTTATTCATTCTCATTCATAGTGGTAAATCTGTTTTTATTCATTCTCATTCACAGTGGTAATTCTGCTTTTATTCATTCTCATTCTATTGGCAAATCTATTTTTATTCATTCTCATTCATAGTGGTAAATCTGTTTTTATTCATTCTCATTCATAGTGGTAAATCTGTTTTTATTCATTCTCATTCACAGTGGTAATTCTGCTTTTATTCATTCTCATTCATATTGGCAAATCTATTTTTATTCATTCTCATTCATAGTGGTAAATCTGCTTTTATTCATTCTCATTCATAGTGGTAAATCTGCTTTTATTCATTCTCATTCATAGTGGTAAATCTGTTTTTATTCATTCTCATTCACAGTGGTAATTCTGCTTTTATTCATTCTCATTCATATTGGCAAATCTATTTTTATTCATTCTCATTCATAGTGGTAATCTGCTTTTATTCATTCTCATTCATAGTGGTAAATCTGTTTTTATTCATTCTCATTCATTGATAAATGTGCTTTTATTCATTTTCATTCATATTGGCAAATCTGTTTTTATTCATTCCTCATTCATTGGTAAATCTGTTTTTATTTATTCTCATTCATAGTGGTAAACCTGCTTTTATTCATTCTCATTCATAGTGGTAAATCTGCTTTTATTCATTCTCATTCATCGTGGTAAATCTGTTTTTATTCATTCTCATTCATAGTGGTAAACCTGCTTTTATTCGTTCTCATTCATTGATAAATCTGCTTTTATTCATTCTCATTCATAGTGGCATATCTGTATTTATTCATTCTCATTCATAGTGGTAAACCTGTTTTTATTCATTCTTATTCATTGATAAATCTGCTTTTATTCATTCTCATTCAGTGGTAAATCTGCTTTTATTCATTCTCATTCATAGTGGTAAATCTGCTTTTATTCATTCTCATTCATAGTGGCATATCTGTATTTATCATTCTCATTCATAGTGGTAAACCTGTTTTTATTCATTCTTATTCATTGATAAATCTGCTTTTATTCATTCTCATTCAGTGGTAAATCTGCTTTTATTCATTCTCATTCATAGTGGTAAATCTGCTTTTATTCATTCTCATTCATAGTGGTAAATCTGCTTTTATTCATTCTCATTCATTGATAAATCTGCTTTTATTCATTCTCATTCATTGATAAATCTGCTTTTATTCATTCTCATTTATAATGGTAAACCTGCTTTTATTCATTCTTATTCATTGATAAATCTGCTTTTATTCACTCTCATCCATAATGGTAAATCTGCTTTTATTCATTCTCATTCATAGTGGTAAATCTGTTTTTATTCATTCTCATTCATAATGGCAAATCTGCTTTTATTCATTCCTCATTCATTGGTAAATCTGCTTTTATTCACTCTCATTCATAGTGGTAAACCTGCTTGTATTCATTCTCATTCATAGTGGTAAATCTTGCTTTTATTCATCTCAATCATAGTGGTAAATTTGCTTTTATTCATTCTCATTCATATTGGCAAATCTTCTTTTATTCATTCTCATTTATAGTAGTAAATCTACTTTTATTCATTCTCATCCATAGTGGTAAACCTGCTTTTATTCATTCTCATTCATTGATAAATCTGCTTTTATTCATTCTCATTCATAGTGGTAAATCTGCTTTTATTCATTCTCATTCATAGTGGTAAATCTGCTTTTATTCGTTCTCATTCATTGATAAATCTGCTTTTATTCATTCTAATTCATAGTGGTAAACCTGCTTTATTCATTCACATTCATAGTGGTAAACCTGCTTTATTCATTCTCATTCATAGTGGTAAATCTGCTTTTATTCATTCTCATTCATAGTGATGGCAGCCTGCCTCGGCTC
The DNA here is from genome assembly GCF_036898095.1 of Palaemon carinicauda. Classification (NCBI taxonomy): domain Eukaryota; kingdom Metazoa; phylum Arthropoda; class Malacostraca; order Decapoda; family Palaemonidae; genus Palaemon; species Palaemon carinicauda. The sequence goes on from NC_090744.1 coordinate 25,568,337, forward strand.
ATATCGTGCAGGACACAAGGCAGGACATTACCTTTGGCGGCTGACGCCGAATCCCAATTTAGTCTCTTTCATTATCTTTATCAGTGATGGAATCGAAAATCACTGAACTTTGCGTCCCTCAATTAGCACCAAGTTAATTTATGTCTCAAAGGGAAGTTTTCACAGTACTTTAGTTGTTTATATTCCTCTTGGTTTTCACAGGATGTACATGCATGATTATATATATACACACATTGATGTATTCGTTCATCTATCTACACACACACGCGCGGACACACATGCACACAGACATATATATATATATATAATATATATATATATATATATATATATATATATATATATGTATATATATATATGTGTGTGTGTGTGTGTGTCTGTGTGTTTATATACATATCTATATATATATATATATATATATATATATATATATATATATATATATATATATATATATATATATCGGTATATATATGCACAGTATATATATATGTATATATATATATATATATATATATATATATATATATATATATATATACACAGTATATATATATATATGTATATATATATATATATATGTATGTGTGTATACTGTGTATATATGTATGTATATATATACACACACACACACACACACATATATATATAATATATATATATATATATATATATATATATATATATATATATATATATATATATAAACACTGATATGTTTAACTATCGATTTATGGTCAGCAAATCTGTGCTCGTCAGGACCACCCATACTAGGTTGGTTTCCTGTGGGCTTTT
>NC_090744.1:25569631-25603170 GCF_036898095.1 Palaemon carinicauda
ACTTCCCCAAGAATATAGTCTCATAACAATGATAATTACGTTTATTATTCAACAACTAAATTCCTAAATACAAATAACAATACACCTATAAATGTATACATATATGGAAGTATGCATGTATGACGCACATGTTCCATGGAGCTTCATTTAAGAGACCTGAACAGTTTGTCACCTTTCTTCTCCATCTCCCCGCATTTTCATTATCGCCTGCTCTCTCTCCTCTCTTTCTTTTAATCTCCAGTTGTTTACACAGCAAGATATTTCCTTCCTCTGGACGACGAGGTGAACAATACTAAAACTTTTTTTTTTTTTTTTTTTTTTTTTTTTTTTTTTTTTTTAATGAGGTGGTTTTACACTGACTCACAGGGGTGCCCTTTTAGCTCAGAGAAAATTTTCCTAACTAGCCGATTGGTTAGAATTATTTTGTGTCCAATCAGGTAGTATGAAACTTTTCCAAGCTAAAAGGGCACTCATACGAGTCGGTACAAATGCGCCTCATTAAGAAAAAAATTGAGTATAAATGTAAATGGAAAAATTAATCGTAATAAAAGTGAGAAACGAACAATTAACAAACATTGCATACAAAACGTGATTCGGGGTTGGAAGAAAAATTGTTGGAAGTGGACGAAGGAATTTTTAAGGTTTTTGGCATTCAGTTTTCTTTATTTTTTTATCGTTATATATATATATATATATATATATATATATATATATATATATATATATATATATATATATATTTATTTATATATATATATTCTTTTTTTACTACAGTTAACTCTCTGATCTCATATTTTCAGGTTACTAAAAACTGGATGCTATAATTTAAATGAAACCAGAGAAAAATATTTTTTTTTTTGTTTTTTTTTTTGTTGGGGATGGTTAATGTGGAATTCCTTTGAATGTCACTTACAAAGAAGAGAAAATTTCCAAATAGATTATTTCTGAAAAAAAGTCTCAAAAATTGAATGACATTTCATGAAAAATGAAATAACATGAAATAAAATTTGAAGTAAACTAAATGTAGAATCGTTTATATCAAGTGATAGAAGAGAAACGAACACTAATCTCCATTCTAATGACAGAGAAGTGTCGATGACGTCATTAATTTTGCTGGAGTTTTAATCTAACGATAATCATGTTCCCTTCCTTTTTATTATGTATATAATCATCGCATTTTTCAAGGTGACTCCACTTTTTATTTCAAGGACTCTTGGATATATATTCTTCAATTTCGCCTCACCATCAAATTCATCTTTATTTTCCACAGGTATTTAATTTCGTGACACCCTTAAATTTCCCTTTATTTTGGAGTATTTTATTTTCGCGACACCATCAAATACTTCTTTATTTCCCAGGGCATTTTATTTTCGCGAGGCTATTAAATTTCCTTTTTATTTTCACGGGTATTTTCATTTTCGCCACACACCATCAAATTGACCTTTATTTTCACGAGTATTTTATTTTCACGACACTCCATCAAATTTCTATTTATTTTCTTGGGTATTTTATTTTCCGACATTCCAACAAATACCCATATATTTCCCGGGCATTTTATCTTCATGACACTATCAAATCTCCTTTATTTTCACGGATATTTTATTTTTCCGACATTCCATCAAATACCCATTTATTTCCTGGGCATTTTATTTTCTTGGCACTATCAAATCTCCTTTATTTTCACGGATATTTTATTTTTCCGACATTCCATCAAATACCCATTTATTTCCTGGGCATTTTATTTTCCTGGCACTATCAAATCTCCTTTATTTTCACGGATATTTTATTTTTCCGACATTCCATCAAATACCCATTTATTTCCTGGGCATTTTATTTTCTTGGCACTATCAAATCTCCTTTATTTTCACGGATATTTTATTTTTCCGACATTCATCAAATACCCATTTATTTCCTGGGCATTTTATTTTCCTGGCACTATCAAATCTCCTTTATTTTCACGGATATTTTATTTTTCCGACATTCCATCAAATACCCATTTATTTCCTGGGCATTTTATTTTCTTGGCACTATCAAATCTCCTTTATTTTCACGGATATTTTATTTTTCCGACATTCCATCAAATACCCATTTATTTCCTGGGCATTTTATTTTCTTGGCACTATCAAATCTCCTTTTATTTTCACGGATATTTTATTTTCCCGACATTCCATTAAATACCCCTTTTATTTCCTGGGCATTTTATTTTCTTGGCACTATCAAATCTCCTTTATTTTCACGGATATTTTATTTTTCCGACATTCCATCAAATACCCATTTATTTCCTTGGCATTTTATTTTCTTGGCACTATCAAATCTCCTTTATTTCACGGATATTCTATTTCCGCCACAGAGACCATGAAATACCCCTCGGATTTAACGAGTATTATATTTTCGCGACATCCCATCAAATTCCCACATTTCTCTCCCATCTTCCACGGGCATTTTATTTTCGCGATGACAGCATCTCATCCACTGACCATCTCATCTCACCTGGTCCGAGTTGGTGTCGCGCTCTCGCCTGGAAATTACCTGTAAATTACCTGGACCCTTCTCCCGCTATGTTATTAGCAGGGAATTACGGTTATTTTCTCCATTAAGGTAAATCATACTACATTTACCACGCAGTCTTAGCCTCCCTCCCTGTAAATAATCTCTCTCTCTCTCTCTCTCTCTCTCTCTCTCTCTCTCTCTCTCTCTCTCTCTCTCTCTCTCTCTCTCGTTACATTAGATCGATCAATCTGTAATTTACGTTGATTTTGAATGTCCACTGATTATACCACGTTGTTGTTGTTGTTGTTGTTGTTGTCGTTATACCAAGTTTTTATATATATATATATATATATATAGTATATATATATACATATATATATATATATATATATATATATATATATATATATATATATAAATTACCACGTGCTGGTTCACAAAAACTGCTTCAGGCGCTCACAGACCTATAGAAATTGTTCTGACACTACCTCCATTAAAGGTGTAAAGGTCGCTCATGAATGGCAGAGGTAAGGGATAGGGACATTGCCCTAGTAAGCAGGAATTGTGCCATGCCCTAGAGACTGACCATATATACACATGATCAGCGCCCAAGCCCCCTCTCCACCCAAGCTAGGACCAGGGAGGCCCAGGCAATGGCTGTCGGTGACTCAACAGATAGACCCTATAGGCTTCCTAAATCCCAAAACCTTAGCTCACAAGGATGGTACGGTTGCAGACACTAATGGCCCTAGCGAGTCTGAGCGGGACTCGAACCCTGCCTGGCAAACACCAGGCAGAGACGTTACCAATCAGGCCACAACTACTTGACTTTTCCTGTTATTAACCCATTGAATGGGTCCTTTCCTGTTATTAACCCATTTGAATGGGTCCTTTCCTGTTATTAACCCATTTGAATGGGTCCTTTCCTGTTATTAACCCATTTGAATGGGTCCGTATGTGATCTGAATCGTAATGTTTTTTAACAGGTTTTGTTTGCCATCGGAAAAGTAGTAAATTAACTGCATTATGTTGAAAGCAACCATCCTGCATGAGGATTCTTCCGAACAGTGTTTACTCTTGAACCAGTTTGCCCGTTGCCATGGTAACTGACGTCATGACTTTGGTTTTCCCATTGTTATTTTGCTTGACGTAATTACTTTCTTTTCTGTTATAAGTCCTATTGTTTCTCTGGCTACAACTGATAATGATAATGATGATGACGTCATGATGTTAATATTGATAAAGTAATTATTAGTATTAAATTCCTGGATTTATTTATTAGCTCTTAATATTATTGAATAGGAACACAATTGTACACTGCGAAGAAATTCGATTTTAGAAAATCTATTTGATCTGTGGATTTCATCTTTTTCGTAAAGCTTTTTTTCCATCACAGTTCCACGTTCTCCTTTTATCCCTTTCTCTTGTTCAGTTATCTTTGTTAGTTTCTGATTTGTCCTTTCATTTACTTTGCAATTTTTTTTTTTTTTTTTTTTTTTTGCCGAATATGGAAAGTCTCGTCTATCGCTTTTTTCATGTTCATTCTGAATGTTACAAATGTCTCTTCAGAAGTTCAAGGTTGCAGCAAATGTTTTTATGTTGAACAGACTGACATAACTCTTTTGATGTTGTTAGTGTTGTTAATGTTGTTACTATTTTATTGATAATTGTTTTCATATCGTTTATTTATTTCTGTATATACTTTCCTCACTGTGCCATTTTTTCCCCCATTGGAGCCTTTGTGTTTATAGTATATTGCTTTTCCAAGTAGGGTTGTAGCTTAGCTAATAATAATAAGTTCATCCTGGTGTATTGTTTATGTTGAAATAAAGGTGAACCTTGAGTTTTTTAACAAAATCTTGTATTACGAATTTCTCTCGATTATTATTTATATTTAGCATACATCTTTGAAAGAAATTTTAAATTCCCTTTCAATCTTTGGCTTTCAAAAAATATGTAAAAGTTTTTTTTTTTTTCATAGAAAAATTTCATGTATTTGGAACTGTATTTTATATATTTTTTCTATTTTCAGGTAAGGTGAACTTCGTGTCTTTTAACAAAAACAGTTGCGAAATTCTTTGGATTAATATTTATATTTACTATAAATCTTTGAAAAAAAAATATTTTTTTTCATCAAAAATCACATGTATTTAAGATGTCTTTATTTTTTTTATATTTTCTCTTTTTCAGGTAAGGTAAGATTGGAACCTTGTTGTTCTTCCGTCAACAAAAATATATATTTTATGTAAAGTAAGTGAAATTCTCGTTTTCCTGATAGGGAGGTAAACTCTTGGTTTTATTTGAGTTTAAGGAAATATATTTTCGGTATTTATATGACAAAGACAAACTTTAGGTTATAGAGAAAATCGATTGTTTCGTTTCCCAGTTATTTATAGAGAAATGAACTAATTCATTTCCTAGTTACTTTTAAAGAAATTAATTCATTCGTTTCCCAGTTACTTTTAGAGAAATTCATTCATTCATTACACACTTATTTATAGAGGAATTAATTAATTCAGTTTCCAGTTACTTTTAGAGAAATTGATTTATTTCCGAGTTATTTTTAGAAAAATTAATTAATTTATTTCCTAGTACTTTTAGAGAAGTTAATTCATTCATTACCCAGTTACTTTTAGAGAAATTAATTCATTTCCCAGTTACTTTTAGAGATATTAATTAATTCATTTCCTAGTTGTTTATGAAGGAATTAAGGTTTTCATTCCCCAGGTATTTTTTAGAGACATTAGGTCTTTGATTTCCCAGTTATTTACAGAGGAATTGAGTCGTTCATATCCCTGTTATTTATAAAGTAATTTAGTCCCCTGTTATTTTTAGAGTCATTAAGTTATTCATTTCTCAGTCCAGATAAATTGGTAAATGGTAACGGACATTAAATTATGACCAAGTTTCCCATTTAGAGCTTTGTTATAAAAAGAAAATAATTTTGCATAATGAATGGAATTGTGATTTGTATTTTTGCCTTCACCAGTGCTCTCCAGTCTTCAAAATTTTGACGTTTTCTAAGGTCCCGGGTATTTACCGTAGATTCATTGACTGATTTCCAGGTTTTAAAGTACGTGTCAACTTTAGATAGTTGGCCTTATGTCAGCAAGGGCTCTTGCTTCTAAAGCAGCTCGTAATGTAGATTATTATTATGTTTCAAGTTGAGTAGCATAGCATTCGGGTATAATTTTATACCTTCCTTTAGTCAATGAAGGGAGAATTGTGATTATTATGTGAATTGTGATTATTCTGTGAATTGTAATTATTTGTGAATTGTAATTATTTTGTGAATTGTAATTATTCTGTGAATTGTAATTATTCTGTTAATTGCAATTATTCTGTTATATTGTATACTATATTCTTGCTGGTCCTCGTTGTTGGCAACTGTCGGTGTATTAAATCCATTAATTTTTTTTTTATTCATGAACTCATAGGTCATGATGTACAAATACAGTTATGTTAGTGACTTTTTAATAAATCTGGAGAATATATAGATAGATAGATAGAAGCTTCAATATATATCTACCCCCTTTAACTGGCGTTTCAGCCCTTCTTTAGAATTTGATAATAACTGATAATGATTGATTGAAGCGACGAGCCCCGAATATGCCCCCCCCCCCTATTGAAAGAGGGAGATTTTGATCCACGACCTTGTTTCCCTCATGGGACGCACGTGGCACTACGAAAACACGATAGAACGTGATATATGATTCTTTAATTTAAAAAAAAAAAGAAAAAAGAAAAAAGGATGATGAAAATTGTTTGGTAATGGTATGAGGATAACGATGAATGGTGTGTATAGGTTTTTGCACATGTATGTACAAAATATTTATCTATGGAGAGGTAGAAATAGGAAGTGGAAGCAGAGGGTGACGTTCATGTAGAAGTTTTTTTCGGAAGGTAATTGTGTATATATATATATATATATATATATATATATATATATATATATATATATATATATATATATACACATAGATTTACATATATATTTATTTAGATATATGTATATAGTGTACATACCAGTATATAGATATATATAATATATATGTATATAATATATTTACATATATGCATATATTACGTCTGATTCTTAAAGGATTTTAACAAAGACTTATAAGACATTATATATATGTATGTATGTATGTATATATAGTATATATATATTATATATATATAATATATATTTATATACATATATATAAATCTATATATATATGTATATAGTATATATATATGTAAATATATATATATATATATATATATATACTATATATATATATATATATATATATATATATATATATACATCAATCACTCGCCTTACACGTTTCACACAAAGACCTTCAAACGCAAAACATTGAAAATGTCAATATCAAAAATTCTAAAATTCTAAATTCTAAATAACCTCAACAAAAGTAATAGTGAGAAACACTAGACCAATTCATAACTGGGCCAATTACAATCTGATTCGCGAATTGTTGTAAAGTCTGTAATTGTCTCAATACAGTATATTGTTCGTGACCTCTCTGGCGGTAAATCTAATAATAGCTTCTGGCCTGACTTTCGGATTATAATCAAATGAGTTGGGGAATGGGAACTTGGTAGAGGATGTCTTGATTCTGAGAGAGAGAGAGAGAGAGAGAGAGAGAGAGAGAGAGAGAGAGAGAGAGAGAGAGAGAGAGAGAGAGAGAGAGAGAGAGAGGGAAAGGGGGGGATTGGATATGATCCTTGATACTTATTAATCACCTGCTTACAGAGAGAGAGAGAGAGAGAGAGAGAGAGGGTTGGGTATGATTCTAGATATTTATTACTCACCTGCTTACAGAGAGAGAGAGAGACAGAGAGAGGGGGGGGGGGTTGGGTATGATTCTTGATACTTATTACTCACCTGCTTACAGAGAGAGAGAGAGAGAGAGAGGGAAAGGGGGGGATTGGATATGATCCTTGATACTTATTAATCACCTGCTTACAGAGAGAGAGAGAGAGAGAGAGAGAGGGTTGGGTATGATTCTAGATATTTATTACTCACCTGCTTACAGAGAGAGAGAGAGAGAGAGAGAGAGAGGGGGGTTGGGTATGATTCTTGATACTTATTACTCACCTGCTTACAGAGAGAGAGAGAGAGAGAGAGGGAAAGGGGGGGATTGGATATGATCCTTGATACTTATTAATCACCTGCTTACAGAGAGAGAGAGAGAGAGAGAGAGGGTTGGGTATGATTCTAGATATTTATTACTCACCTGCTTACAGAGAGAGAGAGAGAGAGGGGGGGGGGTTGGGTATGATTCTTGATACTTATTACTCACCTGCTTACAGAGAGAGAGAGAGAGAGAGAGAGAGAGAGAGAGAGAGAGAGAGAGAGAGAGAGAGAGAGAGAGAGAAAGGAGGTACGAAGAGAGAGAAAGTGTGACAGAAGACATGATGATAAAAATGAGAGAATTTTCAATGAAGGAAATAAGACGAATGAAAGATGAGTTCAAATATAAACTAATTTGCAATACATAGACAAACTAAGAAAGAATATTTGTAATTAAAACAAAGGAAAAATAATTGAATGAGGAGTGAATACAAAATATTTAAAACATATTTAGGTTATTGCCTAGACATAAGCGCCTTCACTTTATTGTATTATTTGTAATATAAATATGAGCAAATTCATGCTGTGAGAACGACTTGATGGTTAACGAAAAGAAATGTTTTTTTAAATATTTCAAAAGTCTTCAATTTTTACTATAGAAAGATTGTATTACTATACAGTGCACTTACACACACATTATATATATATATATATATATATATATATATATATATATATATATATATACAGTAGTATATATATAAATAAATATTTATATATCCATATGTGCATATATATATATATATATATTATATATATATATATATATATATATATATATATATATATATATATATATATATATATATATACACATACGTACATACATACATATACATACATACATATGTATTTTTTTCCTGAAACCCTGAGGGGTATGACTACTCGGTCTCTCCCGTGCCTCAGGTAGACAGAGGAGGTAATAATCATACCCTGGTGAAGGGAATACCCCCGAGAGGAACACTGGAAAACCTCTATGACTTACAAACTGCCTTGTTGTAGCTAGGAAAAGGAGCGGGGGTGTGAAGGGTTGAATATGTCTGTGTACATATATATCTAAATATTTAGCCGTCCTTTTTACGGGTCGCGTACACTTGTATATTATAAATCCTTTGAGATAACGTGTGATAATATACTGTAGAATAAGTATCAATCGATGAAGGGAAAGTTAGAAACTTGACTGAATTAATACTTATATCTTATTGCCCTCTGGTTTTTAGGACTGATTCCTATAGTCAAATTTTCTTAATGAGGCGTATTTGCACCGACTTGCAATGGTACCCTCTTAGCTCTGAAAAGTTTCCTAACCGCTGATTGGTTAGAATTAATTTGTCCACCCAATCAGCGATTAGGAAACTTTTCCGACCTAAAAGGGCATTCCTGCGAGTCAGTGCAAATGCGCCTCATTAAAAAAATATACTATAGATTTTATAGTACGTGTCACCTCTAGGTAGTTGGCCTTATGTCAGCACGGCCTCTTGCTTCTAGAGTAACTCGTAATATAGGTTTTTATTATGTTTAAGTTGGGTAGTATAGCATTCGGGTATAATTTCATACCTTCCTTTTGTCATTGAATTGTAATATAGAATCACTATATCACTCTAAGTTCTGTTCGTTTCTCCAAATCGTTTTGCATCTCCAGAAAATGCAAATATGATGGCATTTAAAGATCCACCATTTTTCAAATTGAAGTTGGCTCACAGCATCCATGACATTCCTTCAATACGGAGATAACTTATGATGAGAGGCAGAGCGTTAAAGATATTTATTGTCTGTGTTTATGTTTGTTTCTTGATGTTTATGATGATACTTCATCTCCTTGGATCATTAAACTTTCTTTTTTACTTTTCAAATAAATTTTATTTATGGGGAAGTTGTTCATTTTGGTCTTGAATTCAATAATATAAAGCTATTTTCATGATAATACGAAACTAGTTTTGTGATTCACGTAATGGGATTTTAAGGGAAACAGGTTTGGAAGTAAATACAGAGTTGAGACTTAGTATTGTCACTGTCATACAAGTATCCTAGACTAGGGTTCGATTCCCCGCTGGTCAGATGATATTGTTTGTGAGTGGTTTTGTCTTGGGACTCTGATCCCGAGGTCGGTAAGGGAATCCAGACATTAATGTATTGAAATATATAGCTTGTTTTAATATGAAAAACATGTCTAAATGTGCAAACTTTTTCATATATATATATATATATGTATATACAGTATATATATATATATATATATATATATATATATATATATATATATATACATACATACATACATTTACTGTATGTGTGTGTACTGCATGTTATAAATTTTATATATAATATAGATATACAGGAATAAGATATACATATATACATATGATATAAATATATAAAATATATATACATAGTGTATACACTATGTATATGTACTTTATATATATATATATATATATATATATATATATATAAAGTATATATACATAGTGTATACACTATGTATATAAATTTTATATATTTATATCATATGTATATATGTATATCTATCTATATATATATATATATATATATATATATATGTATATATATATATATATATATATATATATATAAAGTACATATACATAGTGTATACACTATGTATATATATTTTATATATTTATATCATATGTATATATGTATATCTTATTCATGTATATCTATATATATATATATATATATATATGTGTGTGTGTGTGTGTGTGTGTGTGTGTGTGTATGTATATGTATGCCTTATTCATATTTATATCCAAATATATAATCTATAGTGGTAACAATCAAACTTTCAAGTTAACAAACTGTAATCATATTTCTTAAAAAGTAGTTCCGATAATTAGTTTTTTTTTTCCAATATCAATCAAGACTGTAGAAGTCAAGTTTGATTCATTGAGCTGGTATATTTCCGTCCCTTTAATTACTTACACCAACGAAGTTGGAAGGAGGTTATGTTTTCGCCCCTGTTTATCCGTTTGTTTGTGTGTGTTTGTTTGTTAACAGCTTCCTAGCAGCGATTTTAATCGTAGAGTAATGAAAACTTGCAGAGAATAACTATTGTGTAAAAAGGTGGGAAAGATTAAATTTTGGAAAGTCAAGGTCAAAGGTCAAGGTCACGGCCAAGCAAAATGTCAAATTCACGTGATCCGATATAAGTTTGTACTTCGTTGTCATAGACTTCAAACTTGGTTCATATTTGAGTGTATAAAAGTCCACGCCAATTAATACATGTTAAGGTCAAAGGTCAAGGTCACGGTTGAGCAAAAGGTCGAGAAATAAGCTGCTGTGGCAGATGTCTGCGCTCTACAGAGGGCCCTTTTAATTAATCACTGTGATTAATGATAGCATCAAGGATCATTAGTCACGGTGTGTGCTTAAATAAAAAAAAAATGAAATATCATATGGTTGATGGACTTGTAAAGTAAATATTCATATTAGACAATTAAGAAATTCTCTCTCTCTCTCTCTCTCTCTCCTCTCTCTCTCCTCTCTCTCTCTCTCTCTCTCTCTCTCTCAGCGAATGATATTTCTGTAAGAATTAATTTAAGTTATCATTCAAGGAAATTGTTAGGTAATGGGTAACTCTCTCTCTCTCTCTCTCTCTCTCTCTCTCTCTCTCTCTCTCTCTCTCTCTCTCTCTCTCTCTCTCTCTCTCAGCGAATGATATTTCTGTAAGAATTAATTTATCATTCAAGGAAATTGGTAGGTAATGGGTAACTCTCTCTCTCTCTCTCTCTCTCTCTCTCTCTCTCTCTCCTCTCTCTCTCTCTCTCTCTGTAGACCATTAAAGTAGATTTATTTATCATTAAAGGGAATTGGTGGGTAATGAGTAAAAGAGTTCTTAACGCATGTTTACTTGATGTTACATAAATCGGTGCACATTAATGATAAATACCAATTACTGAATAACTACACAGTATTCTAGAAGTATTATTCCAGCTGTGACCAAGTTTTGGAATGATCTTCATAATCGGGTACTTGAATCGGTCAAGTTTTAAAAGTGCAAACTTGCAGCAAATATTTTCATGTTGAACAGGCTGACATAAGTCTCTTTTCATACTGTAGTTTATATATGAAAGATCTGTTTTAATGTTGTTACTGTTCCTAATATATTTTATTTTGATTGTGCATTACTTCTCATATAATTTATCTATTTCCTCATATCCTTTCCTCTTTTGGCTACTTTTCGCTGTTGGAGCCCTTGGGTATAATTATAGCCTCCTGCTTTTTCCAGCTAGGGTTGTAGCTTAGCTAATAATAATAATAATGATAATAATAATATAGAAGATCAAGACGTGAATGGAAGTATCGTACCGTACAGCGCTCGGGAGCTATTTCCGAAACTCCCTCTTGGGCGTAACTGCCAGACGTAAGATGACAACTCTATTAATGTCACTTGTCAATCAAGTCGTCTCCTTGAAATGCATCGTCACCGAAATCTATATTCTGTCCGTGGACGGCACATATCCACCCAGCCGTTGTCTTCGTTAGTCGTCTATCAAGCTAATTGATTGTTTGATGAATTGATAATTGACTAAGTGAGTAGATGCCAGCTAATTTACATAATTGAATTTTGATAGAGGGTTCTCGATTAGCCAAGATTATTTTGAAAAGTCTGCTGAAAGAGGTAACTGCTAGAACAAATGGGCTTGTAATTTTATATATACATACATATATCACTCACTCACTCACTAAATCCCGTCCGGAATTCTCCGGGTTGGGTCCTGCATCTGATATCGCCATTCTCTCCAGAGACTCCTATCCAATGCCATCTGTGCCAGCTGCTGAAATGTCTCGCCTCTATTTGCTTTCTTGAAGGTTTTCACCCATGTATCTCTTGGTCGTCCTCTCGGTCTATTTCCGGCCACTTGACCATGCAGCACTATCTTTGGCCATCTGTCCTGTTCCATCCTCTGTACATGCCCAAACCATCTCCTCTGAATATCTTCCACTCTAATCAGAATTGTGTCCTCAACACCAGCCATTTCTCTCACTCTCTCGTTCGTAATTCTGTCCTCCCATTTTACACCACAGACTCTTCTCAGACATTTCATTTCAAAGGCTAATATATATATATATATATATATATATATATATATATATATATATATATATATATATATATATATATATATATGTGTGTGTGTGTGTATATATATATATATATATATATATATATATATATATATATATATTTATATATATAAATATATATTTATATATGTATATATATATATATATATATATATATATATATATATATATTTATATTTATATATGTATATATGTTTAATTAATTTTGCAATTAACTTATATTTTTCGCATGAAACACTTCCCATGCGAAGCTGCAATACTTAAGAAATATGAAGATTATTAACAGAAATTTTGATAATTGTTCAAATATTCGATTCTTTTATGAATGAAAATGTGTTTAAACATAAAAATCAATATAGAAGTAGCGTGGCGTGTTCATATACCTTTTGTAGTTTTAAAGTGGAACTTCTCATTAATGTTTGTGGTAAACGAACCGATAAAGGCACAAATATCTTAAAGGACAATTGAGGACTGAAAGGACAAGAGTTGATGAGCTGCACTTCAAACTATAGTCAATTCTTTCTAGTGAGGCAGATTTGCACCGACTCGCAGGGGTGCCCTTTTAGCTCGGAAAAGCTTCCTGATCGCTGATTGGTTGGACGAGATAATTCTAACCAATCAGAGATCAGGAAACCTTTTGGAGATAAAAGGGCACCGCTGCGAGTCAGTGCAAATGCTCCTCATTAAAAAAAAAAAAAAAAAATTGAGTATACACTCTTCAAACTAGAGGGAAACTTAATAGAGCGTAGACTTCGGCCGTTCAGCTTATTTATCGACCTTTTGATTGACCTTTGACCTTGACCTTCCCAACTTTAATAATTTCCAGCTTCTTACATAATAGTTAATCCCTGTGAAATTCATTACTTGATTAAAATTGTGGCCCGGAAGATGTTCACTTACACACACACACACACACACACACACACACACACACACACAGACACACACAAACAGGGTGTAAAACATAACCTCCTTCCAACTTCGTTGGCGGAGGTAATGATACCGTATTTTCTCTTCAAATAATGGTTTACTTTTAACTCCACAAATAATAATTACTTATTCTCTACAAGTAATGCTTGATTTTTTTTCCTCTGAAAAACTGATAAAGATGTGGATTAAATATAATTTATGATGAATTACTGGATGAACATTCAAGAGTTCCTCTTATAATACATGAATGGTTCGAAGAATTTATCAAAAATTCGAGTTTTTTTTTTTTCGAGTCTTGAGTTGACCAATTGCCACGAAATAACTATTCATGTGAATCCTTCCAGAGTTACTACTCATGGTGTGCGCATAACCATCATATTAACTACCCCTTTTCCACCTCTGTCCTCTCTTACCTACTTCACAAGTCAGTTAGAAAGCTGACATTTTTATCTGTTCATCATCATCATCATTATTATTATTATTATTATTATTATTATTATTATTACTGGTATTATTATTATTTTTATTATTATTATATTATTATTATAATTATAATTATTATTATTATTGTAATTATTATTATTATTATTATTATTATTATTATTATTATTATTATTATTATTATTGTTTGCTAAGCTACAACCGTAGTTGGAATAGCAGAATGCTATATAAGCCCAAGGGCTCTCCAACAGGGAAAGATAGCCCAGTGAGGAAAGAAACTACGGAATTATATAAACAACAATAAAAGCAATAAACAATTGAAATAAAAGTATTTAAGAACATAACAACATTAGAATAGATCTTTCGTATGTAAATTAGAAAGAGAGACATGAAAACATTCGCTGCAAGTTTGAACTTTTGAAGTTCCACTGATTCAACTACCTAATTAGGAAGATCATATTTCTTTCCGGTCACGCTCAGTGGCATTGCCAGACGTATAGCTGCTAGGTCTTTACCTGTCTTTAGCTAGGGGGAGAGTGAGTAGTCATACCCTTGTGTGAGAGTTTCCCCAGAAAGGTACACTCGAAAACCACAATCATTGTGTGTATATGTATCTGAATAATTAAAACTCAAAATTGATTTCATTAAGAATATCATTTTTTTTATCTGTTTTCACTTTCCCATAATGGCTTGCGGGAAATGATTAATATGCCTACCGAATCCATTTACATATTCATCTTAATCTAAGCCAGTAGAAATTAATTTGGATGTATAATGAGGTATAATTATTCTGGAAAAACTTTGGATATTATAATTGCTTCTATAATTAATTGATTGATATTGACCACTGTAACAGATTGCTGGGAAATAAAATTCTACTTTAGAAAAAAATCCTTCTCTCATATGTGTGTGTGTGTATATATATATATATATATATATATATATATATATATATATATATATATATATATATATATATATATATATATATATGTATGTATATGTGTGTGTGCGTGTGTGTGTATGTATTAAACCATTTCCCATAACATATAGTGACTCCATAAAGTAAATAAAGGCCATTGTTGTATTCACCAATCAACAGCTGAATTAAGGATGAACCCTATGTGCAGTAAAACTTCTAAAACATTAGGTATTTCATACAGCAACACAAAAAGTTCATCAGCAGCATATTGACCCCCTTACACACACTGCACCACCCAGTCCTATCTCGCATGCTCTCTGACCTTTCCATTTAGACGATATGTCGGATGCCAACTCCCAAGCATTCTCCGAGCACTTTTATTTTCTCTACATGACAGAACCACCATTCTGTCACATACTAGCCTTTATTTCCAATTCTTCTCTCAATATATAAGCTTCACAAATAGTTCATCTTAACAGCTTCAACCTTTTTATTCTATTTGTATTCAAGCTACGCACTTCATCTTTATAAAAGTTGAGTTGCTTCGACATATTTTTCATACTCAATTTTGTTTTCACATATAATTAAATTTCCATATCAATCCTTTGCATATATCTCACTAACTTTCTTTCTTCACTTATTATATACCTCACCTTTCACTCTTTGTAACATTTATTATATTTACTCCCAGATTATATTATGAGTTAATCTCTTCCATTCTTCAACCATTCATGTTAATATTCGTTACTAATGCTTCCTGGTTTCCATCTAGCTTAATTACCTTATACTTAAACCATGTTTACTCTCAACTTTCTTCTCTTGCAGACACTTTCCCTTTTAACTGCCTCTGCAGTTTCTTTTCAATATCCCTAATGAGCGCAATATTATTTACAAACATTAATTACTCTACATCTTATTCACAACCCAACTGTGCATCTACAAACACTGACCATACTCTGACTTCTGGCATCACTCCATCCAGGAGGATGATGAACAGCCATGGAAACATAACCATACCCGTGTTTTGTACCTCTGCTATCAACAACCAATCATCTCCACCATCCATTCAGAACTCTATTCGTGTGCCTCCCTGGGTCGAATTTATCCTAAGCTTTATCTGGGCATATGTATAGCACAGAGACAAAGGTTTTGCCTTTTCTTCAAACTTCCAGTGCAACTGTTTCATAGCAAACATTTAATCCACATACCCTTGTTACTTTTTTTAACCTAGACTGTTCCTCCCTCATCAATACTTTTGTCACCTATTTATTATTATTATTATTATTATTATTATTATTATTACTTACTAAGCTACAACCCTAGTTGGAAAAGCAAGATGCTATAAGCCCAGGGGCCCCAACAGGGAAAATAGCCCAATGAGGAAAGGAAACAAGGAAAATAAAATACTTTAAAAACAGTGACATTTAAATATTTCCTATATAACCTATGAAAACTTTAACAAAACAAGAGAAAGAGAAATGAGATAGAATAGTGTGCCCGAGTGTATCCTCAAGCAAGAGAACTCTAACCCAAGACAGTGGAGGGCCATGGTACAGAGGCTATGGCACTACCCAAGACTAGAGATCAATGGTATGATTTTGAAGTGTCCTTCTCCTAAAAGAGCTGCTTACCATAGCTAAAGAGTCTCTTCTACCCTTACTAAGAGGAAAGTAGCTACTGGACTATTACAGTGCAGTAGTTAACCCCTTGGGAGAAGAAGAATTGTTTGGTAATCTCTGTGTTTTCAGGTGTATGAGGACAGAGGAGAATCTGTAAAGAATAGGCCAGACTATTCGGTGTATGTGTAAGCAAAGGGAAAGTGAACCGTAATTAGAGAGAAGGATCCAATGTAATACCGCTTGGCCAGTCAAGAGACCCAATAACTCTCTAGCGGTAGTATCTCAACGGGTGACTGGTGCCCTGGCCAACCTACTACCTATTTAACTTTAACAAGCTCCCACTATACATCTTTCTAATTATATCAAGTAATATTATGCTCATATAGTTCACCTTTATACACTGGAACCGTTATTCCCCTCACTCCCTCATTTAGAACATTAACCCTGTTCCAGGTACTTTACAAACCTTGCTCAGCCTCTTCATTCACTCTACCACCACTTCACCCTTGAACTCCTGATGTCTGTCGATTCTTAACCCTTTAATAATGTTTCTTTTATTCTTTTTCTTTTAAGTCTTGCTTTATTTATCTTCTTCTAGCCTCCGTAGTAGAAATAGTTTCAAAGTTCTCATTTCATCGACACAGTATTGCATTTATGTATAGCAGCTTTTCGCTACTTACATATTGTATTCTGAGAACCATTGATTTGGTACATTAGCTTTTCTCTCTTAAAAGAGATTATTCTCCTGGGTAAGTTCTTATTCATCTTTTCTACGATTTTATTAATCTCTCTCTCTCTCTCTCTCTCTCTCTCTCTCTCTCTCTCTCTCTCTCTCTCTCTCTCTCTCTCTCTCTCATCCTAGCTATAGATTTTTCTCTATTTCCGTTTTTAATAATCCCTACTCACTCTGGATTTTCTGTCGAATCAATCCCCAGTGTCTTATCTGGACGAGTCGTGATTATTTCACTAATACCCGTCAAGTCTGACTTGAATAAAGTCAGAATTAGATGGGTCGTCCCATTAAATATTGGATATTGGAACTGTAAACGAGTTAGCTCCATTGTCTAGTTTGACCTGTTGCTTCATAGTAAAGGCTTAGAATACGAACTTTGGAAGCTGGTGTTACTACGTTATTAACTCCTCTGAATATTATGACTCTCTCTCTCTCTCTCTCTCTCTCTCTCTCTCTCTCTCTCTCTCTCTCTCTACAAGAAAATAGATGGGACGAGAAAAAAGTGAGAACATTTCCTTATCCACTAATAGCCAATAGCCATAATTAGCAACTTAACCAGTGCCTCCCCTTATCATCCCCAAATTCCTTTGAATATCACCCCCACACCCTTTTGAATATCACCCCCCACACCCCTTTGAATCACACCCCCACACCCCTTTGAATCACACCCCCACACCCCTTTGAATATCACCCCTCACCCCTTTGGAATTCACCCCCACACCCCTTTGAATATCACCCCACACCCTTTTGAATATCACCCCCACACCCCTTTGAAATTCACCCCCACACCCCTTTAAATATCACCCCCACATCCCTTTGAATATCACCCCCACATCCCTTTGAATATTACCCCCACACACACCGCTTTGAATGCTGGTAAAACAACTCTCAATATTACCAAAAAATCCTACGTCAAAATCAGCCGCTGCCATTCGTGTTTTGTACGTGTTATCAGCCTCCGAAGCCTGTGCTTTTAAAATTGTATATGAACCAAACGAACAATTTTTGCGGACGAGTTATTGATATGCATCCTTCTTTGTTCCCCAACTGACGATGCATGAAGCTTCCCTGGTGGTTGTGGGACGGGAGGGAGCTCTACGCTTCGCATCCGAATTTTGCCATAGAATCCGGATATGTTTTACTTTTGTAGGTGATTCGGTCGTTGCGCTTTGCTTTTTCACGTAATTTGAATGTTGCGCTTTTCTTTTTCGCATAATTTGGATGTTGCGCTTTGCTTTATCACGTAATTTGAATGTTGCGCTTTGCTTTTTCGCATAATTTGGATGTTGCGCTTTGCTTTTTCGCATAATTTGGATGTTGCGCTTTGCTTTTTCGCATAATTTGGATGTTGCGCTTTGCTTTTTCACGTAATTTGAATGTTGCGCTTTGCTTTTTCACATAATTTGGATGTTGCGCTTTGCTTTTTCGCATAATTTGGATGTTGCGCTTTGCTTTTTCGCATAATTTGGATGTTGCACTTTGCTTTTTCACGTAATTTGAATGTTGCGCTTTTCTTTTTCGCATAATTTGGATGTTGCGCTTTGCTTTATCACGTAATTTGAATGTTGCGCTTTGCTTTTTTCGCATAATTTGGATGTTGCGCTTTGCTTTTTCGCATAATTTGGATGTTGCGCTTTGCTTTTTCGCATAATTTGGATGTTGCGCTTTGCTTTTTCACGTAATTTGAATGTTGCGCTTTGCTTTTTCACATAATTTGGATGTTGCGCTTTGCTTTTTCGCATAATTTGGATGTTGCGCTTTGCTTTTTCACGTAATTTGGACGTTGTGCTTTACTTTTACACATAATTTGTAAGTCGCGCTTTGCTTTTTCACGTAATTTGGACGTTGCGCTTTGCTCTCTCACGTGATTTGAATGTTGTGCTTTGCGTTTTTATGTAATTTGGATGTTGCCCTTTGCCTCTTCACATAATTTGAACGTTGCGCTTTGCCTTTTCACATAATTTGAACGTTGTGCTTTGCCTTTTCACATAATTTGAACGTTGTGCTTTGCCTTTTCACATAATTTGAACGTTGCGCCGTGCTCTTTCACGAAATTTGAACGTTCCGCTTCGCCTTTTCACATAATTTGAACGTTGCGCTTTGCCTTTTTCACATAATTTGAACGTTGCGCCGTGTTTTTTCACGTAATTTGAACGTTGTGGCTTGCCTTTTCACGTAATTTGAACGTTGTGCCTTGCTTTTTCACGTAATTTGGGCGTTGCTCTTTGATTTTTTACGTAATTCGTACGTTGCCCTTTGCTTTTTCATGTAATTCAGACTGTAATTTGCTTTTTCACGTGATTTGGACAATTTTTTTTTTAGTTTCCATACTAGGTGGTTCCATACTTAGTATTGTTCAGAATACATTACAATTATGGTGTGCCTTCTGCATCTCCAAATAAGGACGTCCACAATCATCATTGAACCAAGGTTTGTGTTTCAATTGATTTAGACTTTGAATTTTGGTTGTTATTGTGGTAAGACAAGGATTCACCCAGAATTATTTTTTCGAATTTGAACCTCAATTTACTTTACACCGATTTAGGACATCACTTTCGAATCTTCCTGGCAATTTCTATACCCCAAAGCATGGATTTGGTGGGGAACTATCTAATAAAAGGAAGGGTTCTCAAACAATATACTTGTGTTTCTGTTATCATTTAGTTACTTCAGTCAATCTATGATAACTGTGCTTGCACTTCTCGTTGAGAAGAAAAGTGTGTCATATTATCCCCAGATTGAATTTTCGTGTTTTTTGTCTTTCTTTTCATGTGTATGGAAATGCATGCCCACTCACACGCGTGCGCCTCACACACAGACACACATACATACACTCATATATATATATATATATATATATATATATATATATATATATACATATTTATATATATGTGTATGTATGTCTGTAAGTGTGTGTGTATTATAAATTATATGTAGTGTAAGTATATACATGCAAATATATATGTACGTATATATACATATTCAATAACTAGACAGACAGGGAATGACTATTTTCCCAAAGGAAAAGGAAGAACGAATTTACTTAGCAAAATCAAAGCACACAAATCATCATAAAATGCAAAAGAACGTTGTCATCGACGCAAGTCCTTTAAAGGCTGCAGAGTGAGTCAATCAATCGCCTGATGTTGGAGCCAAACAAGCACTCAATCAGGGCGCTTTTAATCTCCATCGAAAAGGCCTTGACGCCACAAAGGGACGCACCAGCTGTCAAAAGTCCCGTCAACAGAGCAAGCCGTTCTCTGCATCCCAGCCTTTTATTTGCTGTTGTTGTAAACAAGGCTGATATGAGAGCGTGCTGAGGCACACAGACGCTGCTGCAACCCACACTCCGGGGGGGGGGGGGGGGGTGTTGGCATTAACGAGGGCTATAAACAAAGGGTCTAACGATGTGGAGATGCTGAAACCCACGCGAGAATTAATGCTCTCATTAACGAGGCCTTCGTCTGACGTGTTGTTTCCGTCAAGCTTATAACCTTCGGTCGGATGTGTCGGGGGAAGGATCAGGAAAATCCTCCCTTCTGGGTTTGCAATGTCTTTTGTCCCATTATTGTATGACTAGTGTACGCGGCCCGTCAAAAATGACGGCTAAATATTCAGATAGAAATGCACATACAAGGTTTCAATGTCTTTGCAATGTCTTCCGTCTTTTTAGGGAATCTCTATTACAATCTTATCCTTTTACCGTAGGAAGGAGTCAGAAAACTCATAACGATTACAAAAAGTTATTATTATTATTATTATTATTATTATTATTATCATTATTGTTATTATTATCATTATTATTAATATTATTATTATTATTATGACAAGCTAAGCTATAACTCTAGTTGGATAAGCAAGAAGCTATAAGCCTAAGGGGTCCTACAGGAAAAATAGTCAAGTGAGGAAGGGAAATAAGGTAATAGATAAACTACAAGAGAAAAATGGGGTTTTGCTTCAGCAGGTAATAGATATTTTGATCGCTTTGTGAAAATTACATATTGCGAAAACCTATCCTATATTCGAAAGTAAACCACTTTTTTTTTTTTTCAAAAGCCTCCCTTATTTTCAAAAGTAAAATAAACTTTTTTTTGCAAAGGGTTGGAACTTTTCTTATACAGCATAACAGTGCCATTTCAAAGTATGTATTTCTATTGTTACCATCCACCATTTAGTCTACACATTCTAGTAGGATTATTATTATTATTAATTTTATTATTATTATTATTATTATTATTATTAAGCTCCAGCCCTAGTTGGAAAAGCAGGATGCTATAAGCACATGGGCAACAACGGAAAAGTAGCCTTGTTAGGATAAGAAACAAAGGAATAAATAAACTATCAGTGAAGTAATGAACACTCAAAATAAAATATTTTATAAACAGTAACAACAATAAATCTGATCTTTCATATATAAAGTATAAACATTTCAAGGACTCTGAGGACTAATAGATTGATTGAGAGCTGTCGAGAGTTATAGAAACATATTCTCATTGGAAGTCGGCAATCCTTTTGGGATTACATGAATCATTGATAATTTCCTCTTTTCTGAAACTCAACATTGTAATTCCTTTCTTGCTCCTGTTTTTCCAAAGACGCTTTTTGAAATGGAACTGCAAAGGTCAGAGAAGGAACACAACAGCACAAGGTCTTCCTCCATTATCTTAATTCAGGAATAGTATTCTGAATGTAAAACATCCGCTTTTACAACTTGAACTGAGCATCTGGAGATTGTTAATAAATATACGTACTTAGAACAGACAGTAAGTGTTTCTACAGGGCACGAGAAGTTCCTTTGCAAAGGTCAGAGAAGGAGCACAACAGCACAAGGTCTTTCTTCATTATCTTAATCCAGGAATAGGATACTGAATGTAATACATCCGCTTTTACAACTTGAACTGAGCATCTGGAGATTGTTAATGAATATATGTACTTAGAACAGACAGTAAGTGTTTTTACAGGACACGAGACCGAAATTAAAAGAAAGATAATCATGGGATGGAGAGCGTTTGGTAAAAAAAATGAGGTTATGAAAATTAAAATGGCACTTTCTCGAAAAAGAAAAAGTATTTAATGAGATAGTCCTACCAGCATTAACTTATTAATCAGAAACTTGCAGCCTTACTAAAGCCTTAGAACATAAGCTAGTTACTACTCAAAGAAATATGGAAAGAAAATTGATGGGAATAACACAAAGGCAGAAAATGAGCAACTTGGATACCAGAGCGAACTAAAGTAGAAGATATTCTAACATGTAAGAAAAAGAAATAGACATGGGCAGGACATACAGTGAATGGTCTTCTTGCTCCCAACGTTGGAATATATTGCCCAAATTTCTTAATCCTTGTTCCTAATCTTCTTTTTCTAAGGATTGGAAAGATATATTAAGGATGGAAATATTTTTTATGGAAGAATTATGGCATCGAAGAATAACCTTAAAATAAAATTTGGTTTTCAGAAGCCCCCATCTCTTAATGAGAGAGAGGAGAGAGAGAGAGAGAGAGAGAGAGAGAGAGAGAGAGAGAGGGGGGGATGGCTAATTCAGAGAGATTAGTAAATGGAAATTTAAGAGAGAGAGAGAGAGAGAGAGAGAGAGAGAGAGAGAGAGAGAGAGAGAGAGAGAGAGAGAGAGAAATTTCACTGATGTTTCATGCTACGAAAAGCTGTGTTGTAATTGGAAATTAGTGTCCTTCTTCACAGTTACTCGATTATCCTTCATCTATTTTGGCCTCAATGTCAAGTTATTCATGATGCTTTCATTTTTTATTCATCCCTGGATTGAAATAGATTAAAAAATGACTGCAGTTCATAAAACACTGGAATTAGAAAAGTTGATTGAGTACGTCTGCGCTGTCAGTTTCAATCTCCTCTTTCATTATCTATCATTATCATTCCTAATCTATCTTCTTTTATAGAAGTTACTTTTTTATTTCATAATTTTAAGCTATCTTTTCTTAGAACTTGACTTTATGTCATTTTATTGTGTGATTTTATTCTCTATATCATTCATTTTTCCACTTCATATTCAACTTTTCTATTTCTTTTGATAGCCTTTTCTTTCAGCTGTGTATACGATTTTTAAATGGGTAGAAGTTCACCTGTCTGTTATTTACTTATCTTTGTCTATCGTGTATATATATATATATATATATATATATATATATACATATATATATATATATATATATATATACAGTATATTTTTATATATATATGTATATATACATATATATATATATGTGTGTATATACATATGTATATGTATATGAATATGTATATACATATATATATATATATATATATATATATATATATATATATATATATGTGTGTGTGTGTGTGTGTCTGTGTGTATATAATATATATATATAATATGTGGATGACAGCAGGAAAACATTTGTTTTTTTTTTCATTTATTGTATTTGTGTCGACAAGTGTTTCGGATCACTTCGTGACCCATCTTCAGGACTAAATTGAGTTTTACAAATATACATTAATATAAAAGATGAAAATTTAATACAAAAATATTTGAAAATTCTGAAAAAATCAAAAAATTGATGAATGAAAACTTTGACATATGAATACGATAAATATAAGATCCATTTCATCCTAGAATAACAAGAACGTATTCTTCATATTTAATAAATTAGGAAAGAAATATATTTTCTCACTTCCAGTATCATAACTAAAACTTACACCTAAAACAGCCGAAAACCCTGGCCTAACTTCCTCCCTTCCCCCCCCCCCCTTCCTCCCTCCCCCTCCTTCCTCCCCTCCACGCCATGTGGCAACCCGAATATATTGCAGGTTGTGTTGAAGAAAGTTTTCCGGTTGTCCGAAACACCTGACTCTAAGGTGCATTATCCAAGATGGAAATGGCGAGTCTCTCTCTCTCTCTCTCTCTCTCTCTCTCTCTCTCTCTCTCTCTCTCCTCTCTCTCTCTCTCTCTCTCCAAGCTTTTGTCTTTTTCTTTTGTTGTTTGTGTATTTTTCCTTATATTAAACAACTCTAAATCTCTCTCTCTCTCTCTCCTCTCTCTCTCTCTCTCTCTCTCTCTCTTTAAGCTTTTGTCTTTTTCTTTTGTTGTTCGTGTATTTTTTCTTATATTAAATAAACCTAAATTCTCTCTCTCTCTCTCTCTCTCTCTCTCTCTCTCTCTCTCTCTCTCTCTCTCAATCATCGTGTCGAACAAATCGCGGGATTTGAATTTCAAGGGACAGTGACATTGTCCTTTCAATTAGTACAATGCCGTAGAGACTAACCATTTCTACATACGATCAGCGCCCAAGCCCCCCTCTCCACCCAAGGTAGGACCAAGGAGAGCCAGGCAATAGCTGCTGATAACTCAGCAGATGGACATATAGACTCCACCAAATCCCCCCATCCTTAGCTTACAAAGCTACCAAATGAACTAACGAGTGTGAGCGGGACTCGAACCCCAGTCTGGCAATTACCAGGCAAGATCGCTACCACCAGGCCACCACAATAAAATGAAAAAAGTATATCTTTGCAATTAACGCTTTATTTGTCAGGGCCACATATTCTAGGTTGGTTTGCTGTGAGCGATCAGACTAGTCTCCCATCATCACCAATTTAATCAGAGTGGCGATGAAAATGGGGAAATCTTACACAGGACTAAGGGTATGTCTGTGGCCTTTGTCTTGCAATGAACTAGAAACAGCATGATTTGATGTGTCTATATATACATACATTATATATATATATATATATATATATATATATATATATATATATATATATATATATATGTTTTTCCAAAAAGGCCCATAAAAGAAACACAGGAAATGTGAATAAATCACACTATATTTCGGTCAATAAACATCGACCCTCTTCAGGATGGGAAAAAGATGGAAAATTAGCTTTTTTGGACATACTTATAATTTCACTGTGTATAGAAAACCAACTTTCTCTATTTCCTACATTCATTTCTTTAGTTATCTCGACATTTCTGTAAAAATTGGAGTAGCTTGCAATCTATTTCTTAGAGGTTTGAGAATCTGTTCCCCAGCCTACCTAAATAAAGAATTTGAAATCATCCGTAAACAACTCGCCCAGCTATTCTACCCGACGTATGTCATAGAAAAGGCTATCAACAAAGCCAACACGATATATTATAAAGATCATG
Source organism: Palaemon carinicauda (assembly GCF_036898095.1). Taxonomy (NCBI): domain Eukaryota; kingdom Metazoa; phylum Arthropoda; class Malacostraca; order Decapoda; family Palaemonidae; genus Palaemon; species Palaemon carinicauda. The sequence continues at coordinate 25,595,168 of NC_090744.1, forward strand.
ATGTTACTAATCAAAGAGATTTTAAAAATAAGATTAAACTCTCGTATATAGAAGGTATTAAAAATATAACAAATCATATCAAAACTGAGAACCCCTTTGTTTTTTCATATCCAAAGACCATAGGAAGCGCCCTTATTAATGTTTATCAAAATAAAAGAGAAATAGAATCCGGCGTTTACAAAGTACCATGTGGGGATTGTGAAAAAGTGTACGTTGGGCAAACGGGCCGTTCGCTATCTCAAAGATTATCCGAACACAAAAGATCTGTTAGATATGGGTATGAAAACTCGGGGATTTTCATTCACCTTAGGGATTTAGGGCACCAGATTAACTGGAGTGAGTCGTCTTTGCTTTTTAAGAGTACCTGTCCGTACAGAAGGAAAATCCTGGAATCAGCCATCATAAATCAATCAAACACAATGAACCTATCTGGGGGCCAATGGAAAGCTGACACAGTGGACAATACTCTTCTCAACCCTATCATTAAGAAGATAATCCACGGAGACCGACCACCAGACATGCATCAGAGGTCAAGACTTCCTCCAAGCGGCTCAACAATAAGAACACGCACCTGGATGTAATTAAATTTGGCCAATCCTTCCAGCAATTATAACAACTATAGAACAATTGAACACACCCTTTTGCTTTCATATATAAACCGTCACTCTCCACTGTAATCCTCACTTTTACTTTACATCCTGAAGAGGGTCGATATTTATTGACCGAAATATAGTGTGATTTATTCATATTTCCTGTGTTTCTTTTATGGGCCTTTTTGGAAAAACATGTTAAACTGTTCGATTACAGTTATAAGTAAGATATATATATATATATATATATATATATATATATATATATATATATATATATATATATATATGTGTGTGTGTGTGTGTGCGTGCGTGTGTGTATATATATATATATATATATATATATATTATATGTAAAAATATATATATTATGTGTATTTTTGTATTTATTTATTTATTACTACTAGCGAAGCTACGACCCTATGTGGGGAAGCAGAATGATTAAAGCCCAAGGGTTCCAACAGGAAAAATAGCATCGGGAGGAAAGGAAATAAAGAAACAGATGGAATAGTGTGCCCGAGTGTACCCTCAAGTAAAAGAACTCTATAACCCAAATCAGTGGAAGACCATGGTACAGAGGCTATGGCAATATCCAAGACTAAGGAACAATGGTTTGATTCTGGAGTGTCCTTCTCCTTGAAGAACTGTTTGCCATAGCTAAAGAGTCTCTTCTATCCTGACTAGGAATGTTAAGGTCGTGACGCGTAAGGAAGTCTCTCTCTCTCTCTCTCTCTCTCTCTCTCTCCTCTCTCTCTCATTATATAGCTATTACTCCCCCACCGGGTTTCAACCAGCCACCAGCCTCGACGCGAAATAGATTTCTGGTAAAACAAAGAAATTGTTCGGATTAATGAAATGGTTTTGGGATTTTTTTCTTCATATGTCTTCCATCGTTCTCTTTCTCTATTCGGAAAAGAGGATTTTCATAAAGGAAAACCAATTGTGTGTATAGAATTTCATACATCATACATACAAACATACATTATATATATATATATATATATATATAATACATATACATACATACATACATACTTACATATACTGTATATAAAATTTTTAATATTGACAAGTGAAGAAAATTGGAAAGACGATTTAGAGAGAGAGAGAGAGAGAGAGAGAGAGAGAGAGAGAGAGAGAGGGAGGGAGGGGGGTGTTGTCGGTGGTCAAATAACAACAATTGATTAGGACAAATTAGAAATATAAATAAAAGATGACACTGACTATTGCACGTTTGTGTGTATGTATATATTTGCGTGTATGTGTTTTCACTTTTTTTTATGAGTGAATAACATGGCTGAAGAAAGTCATCCTTAAGGGGATAACTGCGTTTTTGTTTACATGATACATTTAAATGTGTTTACAAACACTTGTGGCCTGTGAGGCTGACATTGAATCTTTGCTGTGAACGATCTTCAGGATTCAAAACTATGGATTTAAAAAAAAAAAAAAAATGATGTTCAGTAAGAAAAATTAATTAATTCATACAAATATCTTGAAATTTGAAAGAAAAACAAAGAAACTTGCGAAAGAAAATTTCTTGCTGGCTTCTATAAAACGAGCAGAGAAATGACGTTGTGAAAGCCACTATGAAAACCCGCTTTTGTGAAATGGAACTCGAAAGCGGAGAAATGGAATGCAAGCAGAGTCGTCCAGTCGAAGACATTCTGGGAAAACCCAACGAAGAAATGGATCAAATTCCAAAATCTTCAAACTCCCTGGAAGATGTAAGGCGTGAGAAGGATGTCCTGGTTCGGATGCTGGTCGGCCAGAGGGAGGAAAAAGGAAGAGCTGAAGACCAAAGTCCAAGAGCTGACTGAAAGGTGTGACCATCAAGAGGCCCAGCTGGAATGGCAAGATCTGGAAATCCTCCGTATGGACCGTCTTCTTGAGGTCCTTCATAGACAGTTGCTGATCTTCAAGAAGATGACGAAGGACCTGTTTTTGGCTATCCTGGATCTGGAAGAAGAGAAAGCCTCGCTAGAAGATCTTCTCGAAAGGCGAGATTCTGAAATGCCAGGTTATGTCCTGTTTACTTCTGTAGCAGAACGAAAAACTGGTTGAATTGAAAAGGGTAGCTAAGAGCTGGCGTCTTGTAAGTCGAAGGTGGCACCAAGAGAGGATCCACTTGATTGGACACATTGTCTGGCAGAAGCAGGAAATAGCAGAAAGGGACGGCCTCATTCAACACTAACAAAAACAACTCCAGATTATTTCAACGAAATGTAACCAGCAATTCTCAAAGTTACGAGAACTGAGAGAGGAGGTCCTCTGTCACAGCAAAGAGTGCCAGACTCTGAAAGATGATCTTTTAAAACAGAGTGATACTCTGTGTGTTGTAACTAAACAGAATGAGGAGTTGCAAATGCAAGTAAATCTTTTTGAGGAAAACACCTGGAGGTTGCAGAAGCTGGCTTGGAAGAGTAGTTCACCTCAGGACCAAAAAAAAGGATTTCATAGTTTTCTATTGAGAATTTTAAGATTATGTTAAACTTTCTGTATAATATTGTAACCAAAAGGAATAAAGTTTTGAGTGAATCTAAGTATCCTTTGTCCTTAATATAAAATATCTGATATCCTTTATTGTTTTATATGTCTAAAACCTCTCATGCAAAAGGCTAAACATAAATGATCTAAAAAAAAAAATATTAAACTTTTAATTAGTTGACGTGAAACTAAATCATCCTTGCGAGCTACATCTGAAAAGAAACTTTTTTATTCTTTTTTTTTAATTCTTCAATCAAAACTATTCCTTTCAAGAGACAGTTTCATAAATATAGGTCGAGCACAGAAAAGAGAAATTTCTCCTCTTGGGAATCAATTCTATCAGACAAAGTTGGAATAGGGTTTTCAAGTTATCATAGGATATAGAAATATGGAAGATTGAAAGTACAGATTACTAATAGAACCAAAGTTAAATTATATAGAATATATCTGTAAGAGTAACTCTTCTTCTCTCTTTTTTATCCTCCGCAATTTTTGTATCATTTAGAATTTACCTGCCAAACATAAAGTTGTTCTCTCTCTCTCTCTCTCTCTCTCTCTCTCTCTCTCTTATACACTAAAAGACAAACATCCCTGGGTGAATTTTCTCTCTCTCTCTCTCTCTCTCTCTCTCTCTCCTCTCAGCCACGCAAAGACTTTCATACAACATCCCTTGGTAAATGTTAGCGCAGTGTCGCCCTTTTTTTATATTAGTTATTATAAGTCTATGGTTTGGGTCCTATGAATGTCTGTAAAATAATGAAAATCATATAACTATGGATAAATAGTTAATAGTTTAACTTTAGAGAGAGAGAGAGAGAGAGAGAGAGAGAGAGAGAGAGAGGGGGGGGGGTCGTGCGTTGATCTAAGACAGAGAGATTGGCAAAATGAAATTTGAGAGAGAGAGAGAGAGAGAGAGAGAGAGCGTTGATATAAGACAAAGATAGATTGGCAAAAGAAAATTTGAGAGAGAGAGAGAGAGAGAGAGAGAGAGAGAGAGAGAGAGAGAAAGAGAGAGTTAATCTAAGACAAGATTGGCAAAGGGAAATTTGAGAGTCAAAGTCAAAAACCTTATTCCATTATAAAATGGTTATTCTGCTGGAGAGAGAGAGAGAGAGAGAGAGAGAGAGAGAGAGAGAGAGAGGGGGGGGGGGAGGAAGGGTTGCTTATATCTTTTCTGACATTCCTTACGTCAAACCAAACAAAGTCAGCATGCATGTAGGTCGTGTCTGTACACAAACGGATATTAGGATCTAATTGTCATTCGAGTGGATGGGTTCAACACCACAGTATAATTAGGTCAGTGCTTCCATTTGTTTCCCGAGTCAGATGTTGTCAATGGCAGAAGCTATGTAAAGTTCATGGTGTGCTGAAACAGGCTCGTCCGAAAGACAATGGTTTATTGGTGTAATAGTCTAGCATGTGTACTTGCATACATACATATGTTTATAAACCTTTTATGTATATATACATATATATATATATATATATATAATATATATATATATATATATATATACTGTACGTACATACTGTAGTATACGGTGTAGTATTGAATTACATACATGCGTAGTGCACCACATACGTAATATTACATAAACGGTTCGTATTATTTTTTCATATATATACACACACACACATTATTATATATATATATATAATATATCTATATATATATATAGATATATATATATATATAGATATATATATATATATATATATGCATATTCTTTGTTAAACTTTTGTATAATATTAATCATATTTTTTTAAATAACTGGAACATGTACTGTATATATACATATATTTACACAAACACACACATATGTATATATATATATATATATATACATACATATATATATATATAATATATATTATATATTTTATATTTTATATATATATATATACATATATATATATATATATAGGATTTTTATCTTTTTAAGCATTATTCCCGAAAATACTGTACTGGGTCATACAAAATGAAAGTGACTCCATGAGGACCGTAGAGTATTATTCGTCTTCAGTCAAATTGTACGAAATGTCAAGTGCCTCATGAAAAATGAATGGACATGAGGATGATTTTCTGCTTGTTGCATCCATATTCCAAAGGTTGCAAGTGTTCAGATAGATGCCAAAGAACATAAATGACTTGCGAGTCCCTGTGTTGCTAAAAAAAAAAAAAAAAAAAAAAAAATGGGGGGGGGGGGGGCTCACAAAAAGATGCCATTTTTAACTGATTTTGTTCCGACTTAGTCAGGAATTCCCAAACTAAGAAAAAAATCAGACTTAGTCATTAGCACTTTTACATGGGTTTTAAGTTAGGACTTTGTCCTGGGTTCGAATTTGGGACTTTCTACTGGGTTTGAATTTGGGAATTTCTACTGGCTTTAAATTTGAGACTTTCTACTGGGTTTGACTCTGGGACTTTCTGTTGGGTTTGAATTTGTGACTTTCAACTGGCTTTAAATTTGAGACTTTCCACTGGGTTTGAATATAGGACTTTCTACTGGTTTGAATTTGAGACTTTTTACTGGGTTTGAATTTGAGACTTTTTTACTGGGTTTGAATTTGAGACTTTCTACTGGGTTTGAATTTTGGACTTTCTTACTGGCTTTGAATTTAGGAATTTCTGCTGGGTTTGAATTTGGGACTTTTTACTGGCTTTGAATTTAGGACTTTCTGCTGGGTTTGAATTTGAGACTTTCTACTGGCTATAAATTTGGGACTATTCTACTGGGATTTGAATTGAGACTTTCTAACTGGGTTATAAGTTAGGACTTTCTACTGGGTTTGAATTTGGACTCTCTACTGGCTTTAAATTTGAGACTTTCTACTGGGTTTGACTCTGGGACTTTTCTGTTGGGTTTGAATTTGGGACTTTCTGCTGGGTTTGAATTTGGGACTTTCCAACTGGCTTTAAATTTGAGACTTTCTGCTGAGTTTGAATTTTGGACTTTCTACTGGCTTTAAATTTGAGACTTTCTACTGGGTTTGACTCTGGGACTTTCTGTTGGGTTTGAATATGGGACTTTCTGCTGGTTTGAATTTGGGACTTCCAATTGGCTTTAAATTTGAGACTTTCCACTGGGTTTGAATTTAGGACTTTTTACTGGCTTTAAGTTTGAGACTTTCTATTGAGTTTGAATTTAGGACTTCCCACTGTGCTTGAATTTTGGACTTTCTACTTTACGCTTGTTTTCCTAGACATAAAATTAGTATGTTCCCACAACAGCCTAGTTCTGTCATTAGGATGCTTCAGAGGGGAAGTTCATTCATTATTGATCTCAATGTTGAATTAAAGATGGCAGATGTCTTAGTGTTGATTGACTCTCCACACTACAGTCAAAGACGGAGTGAAGAAAAGGACTATTGCCTAGGTTTCCTTCAAAGCCTATATGGCTACGTGGCTAAATTATTACTTATTATTACTTGCGAAGCTACAACCCTAGTTGGAAAGGCAAGACAACTGTAATCCCAAGGGCTTCCAACCAGGGGAAATAGCCCAGTGAGGAAAGACAATAAGGTTGTTCATGGAACGACCCTGGTTCTCCACACAATATTCTTTGCGTGTGTGTGGTTTTTTTTTCTTTTTCTTCTCCGCTCGGGTAAATAAAAGATTTACAGAAAGCAAAACATCCGTTAACACTCGTTCAGAATTACATAACTAATTATTTATCTATTTATGTATTCACAAACACCTATATAAACCGATGTACGTATTTGTATATATGTGCCAGCCAGGTTTCAATATACAGCTGCTTGCAAAACTTATATTCTCTGAAGAATGAAATGATGGTAATTTTAATGAATGACTGATATTCAGATATCTGATTCTTTCAAAATGTCAATTTTAATTCTCTACGTAGTATTTATCTCATGGAAATTTTGTAGCAACAACCTATGACATTTTACTTGGGGAAATATTTGATGTTGACCTGTGCACGATTACATCAATGATTGATTATTATTTCTTAGATAATTATTCATGTATATATATATATATATATATATATATACATACATATATACACCTATATATTATATATGTAATCTATATATTTTTCATATATATTTATATGTATGTATTACACACACACACACACACACACACATATATATATATATATATATAATACAGAAATAATTATCTAAGAAATAATAATCAATCATTGATGTGATCGTGAAAAGGTCAACATTACCGCTTGCCAGTCCATACAGAGGTTGATGTTTTGATTTTTCACGAGCGAAGCAAGAACCATTAGATTTTCTAGTATTCTTGTTTTTGTTTTTTACTTATTGAAAATATTGAGATGGCATACGAAAGCAAAAGAATAATTTCTGAGATCGAACCATAAATGAAATCGCAAACCAAAACAGCACCAAATATTTTTAAGGGATTTACAAAAGTGTCTTCCACAAGAAAAAATATATATATTATCATAAGAAAATATTGCGAGCAAGACCAAAATTTTGAATTCCAGATATAGATCAATCCAGGAAATTATTGAGAGATGAAATTGAATTAATATGTGGTACTTTAATTATATTACTTTAGTCCAAAAGCTACATCTAGTTTTTATATCCTTTGTTACTTTTCCCTCTCAACATGTGACAACATCGAGTAATGAACAAAGTTTTTTTTTGTCTTCTTAATGTTCTCGTTCTCCCAAACTCCTATAGTCCTTCCGTTTTTCAAAGGGCGGCTTTTATCACTTCCATCATGATCAAACCCGGACTGGAGCGCTCCTCTTCGCCCTGCTCTTTCCTCCTCTTACTCATTATCATTATTATTCTTATTATCATGGTGATGATGATGATGATGATGATTATCATGTTGATAATGATGATTATGGTTATTATTATTATTATGAGGATGATCATGATTATTATGTTGATAATGATGATAATATTATTTTTATTATGAGG
>NC_090744.1:25603670-25606170 GCF_036898095.1 Palaemon carinicauda
TACTACTAGCAAAGCTACGACCCTATGTGGGGAAGCAGAATGATTAAAGCCCAAGGGCTCCAACAGGAAAAATAGCATCGGGAGGAAAGGAAATAAAGAAACAGATGGAATAGTGTGCCCGAGTGTACCCTCAAGTAAAAGAACTCTATAACCCAAATCAGTGGAAGACCATGGTACAGAGGCTATGGCAATATCCAAGACTAAGGAACAATAGTTTGATTTTGGAGTGTCCTTCTCCTAGAAGAACTGTTTGCCATAGCTAAAGAGTCTCTTCTATCCTGACTAGGAATGTTAAGGTCCTGACGCGTAAGGAGGTTTCTCTCTCTCTCTCTCTCTCTCTCTCTCTCTCTCTCTCTCTCTCTCTCTCTCATTGTATAGCTATTACTCCCCCACCGGGTTTCAACCAGCCACCAGCCTCGACGCGAAATAGATTTCTGGTAAAACAAAGAAATTGTTCGGATTAATGAAATGGTTTTGGGATTTTTTTCTTCATATGTCTTCCATCGTTCTCTTTCTCTATTCGGAAAAGAGGATTTTCATAAAGGAAAACCAATTGTGTGTATAGAATTTCATACATCATACATACAAACATACATTATATATATATATATATATATATATATATATATATACATATATATATATATAATATATATATATATATATATATATATATACATACATACATACATACTTACATATACTGTATATAAAATTTTTAATATTGACAAGTGAAGAAAATTGGAAAGACGATTTAGAGAGAGAGAGAGAGAGAGAGAGAGAGAGAGAGAGAGAGAGAGAGGGAGGGGGGTGTTGTCGGTGGTCAAATAACAACAAATGATTAGGACAAATTAGAAATATAAATAAAAGATGACACTGACTATTGCACGTTTGTGTGTATGTATATATTTGCGTGTATGTATTTTCACTTTTTTTTATGAGTGAATAACATGGCTGAAGAAAGTCTTCCTTAAGGGGATAACTGCGTTTTTGTTTACATGATACATTTAAATGTGTTTACAAACACTTGTGGCCTGTGAGGCTGACATTGAATCTTTGCTGTGAACGATCTTCAGGATTCAAAACTATGGATTTAAAAAAAAAAAAAAAAAATGATGTTCAGTAAGAAAAATTAATTAATTCATACAAATATCTTGAAATTTGAAAGAAAAACAAAGAAACTTGCGAAAGAAAATTTCTTGCTGGCTTCTATAAAACGAGCAGAGAAATGACGTTGTGAAAGCCACTATGAAAACCCGCTTTTGTGAAATGGAACTCGAAAGCGGAGAAATGGAATGCAAGCAGAGTCATCCAGTCGAAGACATTCTGGGAAAACCCAACGAAGAAATGGATCAAATTCCAAAATCTTCAAACTCCCTGGAAGATGTAAGGCGTGAGAAGGATGTCCTGGCTCGGATGCTGGTCGGCCAGAGGCAGGAAAAGGAAGAGCTGAAGACCAAAGTCCAAGAGCTGACTGAAAGGTGTGACCATCAAGAGGCCCAGCTGGAATGGCAAGATCTGGAAATCTTCCGTATGGACCGTCTTCTTGAGGTCCTTCATAGACAGTTGCTGATCTTCAAGAAGATGACGAAGGACCTGTCTTTGGCTATCATGGATCTGGATGAAGAGAAAGCCTCGCTAGAAGATCTTCTCGAATGGCGAAATTCCGAATGCCAGGATATGTCCTGTTTACTTCTGGAGCAGAATGAAGAACTGGTGGAACTGGAAAGGGAAGCTGAGAGCTGGCGTCTTGCAAGTCGAAGGTGGCACCAAGAGAAGATCCACTTGATTGGCTACATTGTCTGGCAGAAGCAGGAAATAGCAGAAAGGGACGGCCTCATTCAACACCAACAAGAACAACTCCAGATTATTTCAACGAAATGTAACCAGCAATTTTCAAAGTTACGAGAACTGAGAGAGGAGGTCCTCTGTCACAGCAAAGAGTGCCAGACTTTGAAAGATGATCTTTTAAAACAGAGTGGAACTCTGTGTGTTGTAACTAAACAGAATGAGGAGTTGCAAATGCAAGTAAATCTTTTTGAGGAAAACACCTGGAGGTTGCAGAAGCTGGCTTTGGAAGAGTAGTTCACCTTATGGCAAAAAAAAAGGATTTCATAGTTTTCTATTGAGAATTTTAAGATTATGTTAAACTTTCTGTATAATATTGTAACCAAAAGGAAATAAAGTTTTGAGTGAATCTAAGTATCCTTTGTCCTTAATATAAAATATCTGATATCCTTTATTATTTTATATGTCTAAACCTCTCATGCAAAAGGCTAAACATAAATGATCTAAAAAAAAATATTAAACTTTTAATTAGTTGACGTGAAACTAAATCAGCCTTGCGAGCTACATCTGAAAAGAAACTTTTTTATTCTTTTTTTTTAATTCTTCAATCAAAACTATTTCCTTTCAAGAGACAGTTTCATAAATATAGGTCGAGCACAGAAAAGAGAAATTTCTCCTCTTGGGAATCAATTCTATCAGACAAAGTTGGAAT
>NC_090744.1:25608670-25616170 GCF_036898095.1 Palaemon carinicauda
TTAGTGTTGATTGACTCTCCACACAACAGTCAAAGACGGAGTGAAGAAAAGACTATTGCCTAGGTTTCCTTCAAAGCCTATATGGCTACGTGGCTAAATTATTACTTATTATTACTTGCAAAGTTACAACCCTAGTTGGAAAGGCAAGATAATGTAATCCCAAGGGCTCCAACAGGGAAAATAGCCCAGTGAGGAGAGGAAATAAGGAAATAGCATTTGTTCGCACCTGGTCGGTCATGGAACGACCCTGATCTTCCACAATTTTTTTTTTTGTGGGGGGGGGGGGGGGGGCTGGGGGTAAATAAGAAGACTTGCGGGAAGTAAAACCTCCGTAAACATTTGCTGAGAAATACATATCTAATTATTTATCTCTATGTATTGACAAACACCCATATGAACCAATGAACGCATTTGTATATATGTATCAGTCAGATTCAATATACAGCTGCTTGAAAAACTTATATTCTCTGAAGAATGAAATGATGGTAATTTAAATGAATGACTGATATTCAGATATCTGATTCTTTCAAAATGCCTATTTTAATTCTCTACGTAGTATTTATCTCATGGAAATTTTGTAGCAACAAACCTATGACATTTTACTTGGGGAAATATTTGATGTAAATTATTCGACCACTTTGGTTGCTGCAGGAGACCGAAATCATTCACCCCGCTTGTTAATTACATTATTCACTCGGCTAAATCTCAACACGATCCTATTAATGATGAAGGAAAGACTGGCGGGAATTGGAGGCTACAGTAGATTTTATGATAACATTACTGAGCTGGAAGACAACCTGATTGATATCAATGTGAACGCAGGATTACGATTTAATCTCTATGATTTCATTCAAATCTCAAATGATATCGTCCAGTTTTTATCATGTTTCGATGGAGAGAGAGAGAGAGAGAGAGAGAGAGAGAGAGGAGAGAGAGAGAGAGAGGAGAGAGAGAGGAATTTACCAAGAGAAGTTTGTCTGAAAGTGATTCTCTGTAAGTGCATGAGTGAGAACATTCTCTCTGTCCTGAGAGAGAGAGAGAGAGGAGAGAGAGAGAGAGAGAGAGAGAGAGAGAGAGAGAGAGAGAGAGTTTACCAAAGATAGTTTGTCTGAAAGTGATTCTGTAAGTGCATGAATGAGGACATTCTCTCTGTCCTGAGAGAGAGAGAGAGAGAGAGAGGAGAGAGAGAGAGAGAGAGAGAGAGAGAGAGAGAGAGAATTTACCAAGAGAAGTTTGTCTGAAAGTGATTCTCTGTAAGTGCGATGAGTGAGAACATTCTCTCTGTCCTAAGAGAGAGAGAGAGAGAGAGAGAGAGAGAGAGAGAGAGAGAGAGTTTACCAAAGATAGTTTGTCTGAAAGTGATTCTGTAAGTGCATGAATGAGGACAGTCTCTCTGTCCTGAGAGAGAGAGAGAGAGAGAGAGAGAGAGGAGAGAGAGAGAGAGAGAGAGAGAGAATTTACCAAGTGAAGTTTGTCTGAGATTCTGTAAGTGCATGAGTGAGAACCTTTTCTCTGTCCTGAGAGAGTTGGAAAAGTCCAGAGGCTCCAACAGGGAAAATAACCCCAGTGAGGAAAGGAAAAACGAAATATAGATTATTTCAAGAGGAGTAACACCATTAAATTAAATATTTCCTATATAAACTATAAAAACTAAAAAAAACGAGAGGAAGTGAAATAAGATTAGCATTAGTGTGCTTGAGTGTACCCTCAAGGAAGAGGGTGAAGGGTTAGTATAAGACAAAAATTGAATATTAAAGGGGTTTTTTTTTCTGTGCAAACATTTTTAAATGCCCAGTGCGTACACATTGGACTGATAAGTACTTATTGTTACCTCTACCCATACATACTACATACACACATGAGGCGTTTGATTGAAGACGGAACTTTCCAGCCAACTGGTCTATAGAGAGAATGACTCGACAATTCCTCATTTCTTTAGTAATGACCAGATTCCAAGCGAGTCGAGAAAAGCATGACGCCTCACTGGTGTTAAAAGTTTGTCTCTAAGGCACTTGTACTGTAATAGGGGTTAGAAATTATGGGAAAGGAAATTTTAAGCGCTGTATTTTATTATTATTATCGTTGTTGTTGTTGAAGTTGTTGTTGTTGTTGTTGTTGTTGTAGTCGATAATCACATGAAAATATTCAGTGCTGTTTTGGTATGTGATCTCAAACTCTTGCAACATGGCGAAGGAAGAACCATTAGATTTTCTAAGAAAAAATATATACCGGAAATAATTATCTAAGAAATATTAATCAATCATTGATGTAATCGTGCACAGGTCAACATTACTGTTTGCCAGTACATACAGAGGTTGATGCTTTGATTTTTTCACGAGCGAAGCAAGAACCATTAGATTTTCTAGTATTCTTGTTTTTGTTTTTTACTTATTGAAAATATTGAGATGGCATACGAAAGCAAAAGAATAATTTCTGAGATCAAACCATAAATGAAATTGCAAACGAAAACAGCACCAAATATTGTTAAGGGATTTACAAAAGTGTCTTTCACAAGATAAAATATATATATTATTATAAGAAAACAATGCTAGCAAAGACCAAAATTTTGAATTACAGATATAGATCAATCCAGGAAATTATTGAGAGATGAAAGTGAATTAATATTTGTACTTTAATTATATTTACTTTAGTCCATAAAGCTACATATAGTTTTTATTTCCTTTGTTATTTTTCCCTCTCAACATGTGACAACATCGAGTAATGAACAAAGTTCTTTTTTGTCTTCTTAAATGTTCTTGTTTTCCCCAACTCCTATAGTCTTCCGTTTTACAAAGGGCGGCTTTATCACTTCCATCATTATTAAACCCGGATTGGAGCGCTCCTCTTCGCCCTGCTCTTTCCTCTTCTTACTCATTATCATTATTATTCTTATTATGATGGTGATGATGAGGATTATTATGTTGATGATGATGATAATTATTATTTTTATTTTGAGGATGATGATGATTATCATGTTCATGATGATGATAAAATAATGATTATGATGATCATGATTATGATGATGATCAGTACGATGAAGATTATGGTGATGATGATTATGATAATGATGACATTAACGATTATGATAATGATTTTGATTATTATTATGATGGTGATGATTATGATGATGATGATGATGATGATTATTATTATGATAATGATTATTATGATGATGATGATGATGATGAACATGATTATTATGATGATGATGATCATGATCATGATTATTATTATGATGATGATGATGAAGATAATTATTATTATTATTATGATGATGATGATTATGACGATGATGATGATGTTCATGATTATTATTATGATGATGATGATGAAGATAATTATTATTATTATTATGATGATTAAGATTATGATGATGATGATGATGTTCATGATTATTATTATGATGATGATGATGATGTTTATTATTATGATTATTATGATGGTGATGATGATGATGAAGATGATTATTATTATGATGATGATGATGAAGATGATTATTATTATGATGATGATCATGATTATTATGATGATGTTGATGATTATTATTATGATGATGATGATGAAGATTATTGTTATTATGATGATGATCATGATTATGATGATGATGATGATGATGATGATTATTGTGGTGATGATGATGATGATTATTTTTATGATGATGATGATGACTATTATTATTATAATGATGATGATGATGAAGATTATTATTATTATGATGATGATGAAGATGATTATTATTAGGATGATGATTATTATTAGGATGATAATGATGATTATTATGATGATGATGAAAATGAAGATGATTATTAATATAATGATGATGATGATTATTTTATGATGATGATGATGATGATGATATGATGACAAGCCAAAAAAACTACTTGGTCTCCGCAAAGCCCTTTAGAAGAAGAAGAAGAAGAGGATTCAGAGAGAGAGAAAGAGGAGAAGGAAGACCTCCTGTTCCCCGGGAAACCTCGAAGGTAGGCTTCTCGACTCCAAGCAAAGCCCAGAGGAGAGCCCCCACTTCGAGAAGACCCAGCAAGAGGTCCTCTTGGCCGACGGAAAGGTGGTCCCCGGGCCCCTCCGAGTCGATCCCCGAAGAGGGACTTTATGCCACGTCCGTGGCGCCTTTGCGACCATGGCTCCGTCAGGAGACCCTTGAGGAGGGCGTCCCAGCCGAGCCACGGCCCCCGGGCAACTCCAGGGAAACCCTGGAGAGGTGACCTGTCTGCCAATGAGCAAGAAAGATAGGAGGAGAGAAGAGATTCAAAAGGAATACTTACCGGGCAGCGGAGACCGTGAAGACAAAGACGGAAACTGCAGACTTAACTAGAATTATTTTCGAGAAAAACCGATAGGAAAGTATTATGTAAATTTGAGTAAAATATAGCATTCATTTTACTTCTGATGATAATTTTTGGAAACAAATATTACTTTGGATATTAATAATAACATTATTTTCTCAATATGTTAAAAAAATAGAATTATATGAGCATTAAAATAATTTTATAACGTTGTCTCAAAGGAGATGTTCTCCATTCAGTCATAGAACGAAGTCTTCATTTCCTTTCAAATGCCGGAGACTTAGAATCGGATTTTCATTCCGATTGGAGACCGCTTTTGGATCTATACCGATTGGCTCCTGTTTTTGCAGTTACATATAATTGGTTGTTATGCTTAGATTCATAGCTTGATTTATAGTATTTGGGCCATATGGCCGAATTCAGAGACCGGGGGAAACCATATGGCACGAGGATTCATAAAGCAAAAAAATTCAAACCCCAAAAATAGAAAAGAAAAGGATTATCATCCTGAAGTCATCCTGAAGACTTCCTGCAATAGAAACACCTGGATCTTTGAGACACGTCACCGATCTTTTCTTCAAAGGCCAAAACTAGATTGAAGACCAAACTATTCCCGTTAAATCTAAACGTAAATAATGATAGGAAATATACAATGAAGAATCTTCGCGAATTATAAAAAGAAGGAAAATTTCATCTTTTTCCTCTGCAGCTTCACTCCTTTCTATACCGTATACTTTTTTTCTCAACTTGTCTCAAAGGTGAACTCGGTCCTTGACACCTCGTATTTCAAAATGAATCTTCAAAAATTTCATGTCAAAATGTAAACGTAAATAACGATCAGAAATAAACACTGAAGATGCGTCGCAAAATATTAGAATAGAACAAACTTTCATCTTTCTCTTTCTCTGTCTTAAGAGAGAGAGAGAGAGAGAGAGAGAGAGAGAGAGAGAGAGAGAGAGAGAGATTTTACCAAAGTTACTTTGTCTGAAAATGATTCTGTAAGTGCATGAGTGAGAACATTCTCTATCCTGAGAGAGAGAGAGAGAGAGGAGAGAGAGGAGGAGAGAGAGAGAGAGAGAGAGGAGAGAGAGAGAGAATGAATTTACCAGGAGAAGTTTGTCTGAGATTCTGTAAGTGCATGAGTGAGAACATTTTCTCTGTCCTGAGAGAGAGAGAGAGAGAGAGAGAGAGAGAGAGAGAGAGAGAGAGAGAGAGAGAGTTTACCAAATATGGTTTGTCTGAAAAGTGATTCTATAAGTGCAAGGGTGAGAACATTTTCTCTGTCCTGAGAGAGAGAGAGAGAGAGAGAGAGAGAGAGAGAGAGGAGAGAGAGAGAGGAGAGAGAGAGAGAGAGAGAGAGTTTACCAAGAGAAGTTTGTCTGAGATTCTGTAAGTGCATGAATGAGAACATTTTCTCTGTCCTGAGAGAGAGAGAGAGAGAGAGAGAGGAGAGAGAGAGAGAGAGAGAGAGAGAGAGAGAGAGAGAGAGAGAGAGAGTTTACCAAAGATTTTCTGTAAGTGCATGAGTGAGAACATTCTCTCTGTCCTGAGAGAGAGAGAGAGAGAGAGAGAGAGAGAGAGAGAGAGAGAGAGAGAGAGAGAGAGAGAGAGAGAGAAAACAACTTTGTTTGGCAGGTAAATTCTAAATGATACAAAAATTGCTGAGGATAAAAAAGAGAGAAGAAGAGTTACTCTTACAGATATATTCTATATAGTTTAACTTTGGTTCTATTAGTAATCTGTACTTTCAATCTTCCATATTTCTATATCCTATGATAACTTGAAAACCCTGTTCCAACTTTGTCTGATAGAATTGATTCGCAAAAGGAGAAATTTCTCTTTTCTGTGCTCGACCTATATTTATGAAACTGTCTCTTGAAAGGAAATAGTTTTGATTGAAGAATTAAAAAAAAAAAAAATTAAAGTTTCTTTTCAGATGTAGGTCGCAAGGCTGATTTAGCTTCACGTCAACTAATTAAAAGTTTAATATTTTTTTTTTAGATCATTTATGTTTAGCCTTTTGCGTGAGAGGTTTAGACATATAAAACAATAAAGGATATCAGATATTTTATATTAAGGACAAAGGATACTTAGATTCACTCAAAACTTTATTTCCTTTTGGTTACAATATTATACAGAAAGTTTAACATAATCTTAAAATTCTCAATAGAAAACTATGAAATCCTTTTTTGGTCCTAAGGTGAACTACTCTTCCAAAGCCAGCTTCTGCAACCTCTCGGTGTTTTCATCCAAAAGATTTACTTGCATTTGCAACTCCTCATTCTGTTTAGTCACAACACACAGAGTGTCACTCTGTTTCAAAAGATCATCTTTCAAAGTCTGGCACTCTTTGCTGTGACAGAGGACCTCCTCTCTCAGTTCTCGTAACTTTGAGAATTGCTGGTTACATTTCGTTGAAATAATCTGTTGTTGTTCTTGTTGTATTGAATGAGGTCATCCTTTTCTGCTATTTCCTGCTTCTGCCAGACAATGTAGCCAATCAAGTGGAGCTTCTCTTGGTGCCATCTTCGACTTACAAAACGCCAGATCTCAGTTTCCCTTTCCAGTTCCACCAGTTCTTCATTCTGCTCCAGAAGTAAACAGGACATATCCTGGCATTCGGAATTTCGCCATTCGAGAAGATCTTCTAGCGAGGCTTTCTCTTCATCCAGATCCATGATAGCCAAAGACAGGTCCTTCGTCATCTTCTTGAAGGTCACACCTTTCAGTCAGCTCTTGGACTTTGGTCTTCAGCTCTTCCTTCTGGGCAGCGATAGCTTCCTTTTCCTGCCTCTGGCCGACCAGCATCCGAACCAGGACATCCTTCTCACGCCTCACAGCTTCCAGGGAGTTTGAAGAATTTGGAATTTGATCCATTTCTTCGTTTGGTTTTTCCGGGACGTCTTCGATTGGATGACTCTGCTTGCATTCCATTTCTCCGCTTTCGAGTTCTATTTCAAAAAAGCGGGTTTTCATAGTGGCTTTCACAGCGTCTGTTCTCTGCGCGTTTTTATAGAAGCCAGCAAGAAATTTTCTTTCTCAAGTTTCTTTGTTTTTTCTTTAAAATTTCAATATATTTCGTATGAGTAAAATAAAATTTTCTTTCCAAAAGTTGGAAATTCTCTTTTTCTTTAAGCCACAATTTTGAGGCCTGAAGATCTCCCACTCCAAACATTCACTGTCGGTCTTAATGGCC
>NC_090744.1:25628670-25636170 GCF_036898095.1 Palaemon carinicauda
AAAAGGATGTATATGAGAGTTTTAAGCTAAAAGCTATATCCCCTCTCTGGACCTGGATTGGAGGTTAGTAAGGATAGCAGGGGACTGTGAGGAGGTAGAGGTAAAGGATAGGATTTTGGCAAGGATGTGGATGGCAATGGGAACAAGTTCAGATAAGGTGAGTGACTCAATTTGTTGAGTCAAGGATGTAGGTTGAGGAGGGGAGGTTGCAGGTTGTGAAGTTGAAGCTGCTTGCAATGAAGTTGCAGGTGAAGATACAGGAACAGTGGGTGCCTGGTTTTGCTTTGCAGATGCAGAAGCTGGAACAGTGGTAGGCTGTCGTTGTCTTCTTTGGCGAGGAGGTCGTTGTCCCTTAGGTTTTTGAGGTGAAACTGGTTTGTTGTTTTTAGGAGAACTGGAGCCCTTCATTGCGGCAATTCTCCTAAGGCGTTCAGGGCACCGCTTGTTCCAGGCATGATGTGGTTTGGAACAATTTCGGCACTTTGGGCGAGTTTCTTGTCCATTCTTGTGGGCCTGGATACATATTTCAGTGTTGTGGCGTTGGCTACAAACACCACAGAAAGCAGGGCTTTTACAGTCCTCCTTGTGATGGCCGTAGCGTTGACAGTGGTAGCAGCGAAGAGGCTCAGGTGTGTACTCTTGAATTGGAAACGTCCCCCATACTCCAAGATCCAGTGATGAAGGCACAGGACCTATGAAGGTGGCTAAAAGCCTCCTGACAGGGACGTTTTCACGATTTGTGCAGCGGTCAGCTGTTTCTATATTGCTGCAGGATGTAACAATGGAGATTGGCATAGTAGTAGGATATCTTGAAATGATTGCCTTTCTTCTGTTTAAGGCAGGGTCTAGTAGAGTAAGATCTGGGACTTGTTGAAGGTGCTTGGCGGTTTCCAAATCTTTGGGAGTGATGATTAAATCACCCTTATGATTTGGTCTAGCTGAGAGTTTAATGCCAGGTTTGACAGCCATGGCAGTAACTGCTGCATAGGATGTGGAGTTGTTGGAGAGTCTAAACTTTGGAAGAGGTAACTGAGATTCTTGCTGGGTAGGTGGAGAGCTGACAACTTCAGCAATGTTTTCCTGGGTAGGTGGAGAGCTGACAACTTCAGTAATGTCTTCCTGGGTAAGTGGAGAGCTGACAACTTCAGCAATGTCTTCCTGGGTAGGTGAAGAGCTGACAACTTCAGCAATGTCTTCTTGTGTAGGTGGAGGGCTGACAACTTCAGCAACGTCTTCTTGTGTAGGTGGAGGGCTGACAACTTCAGCAATGACTTCCTGGGTAGGTGGCCGGTTGATAAACCCAGCATAGGCTTCCTTGTGAGCAGGTGAATTTTGGATATAATTGACCAAAGCATGCTGTAGTGCATCTCCAAGAACAGACATCCAGTTGCAGTTCGATGGTTGTGCCCCCTGAGGCACTACCTCCATGGCAGTGGAGGAGGACGGTGCTGGAGAAGGAAGGTAGGCTGCAACAGGTGCTGTCTGTGAAGGTGACATAAATGATGAGGAATCCATGGGAGCTGTTGAAGATTGTTCAGGGCACTCTTCTTCAGAATCAGAGTCGTAATTAGATGCAGAAACACGTTCGCTCTGTTGTTGATAATATGGAAGGATCATTTGGGATGCAATATTACAAGAATTGCAATTACATCTGATGTTGTGGTTGGGAGCTGAGAGGTCTTGAATATGTTCAGAGGTGACTCCAGGCAAGGTAAATAGTTCAATTCTTCTGTGTTTGTACTGGTTGCATTGGGTACAGTTGCATTCCCTATGATAAAGGAACTTGCAATGGCGCACATCTCCATAGAGAGACCATGCCCAATTACCAAGAATGGTAACGGACATGGTTGAACTCTACGGGAATCACAGTGAAATTTTCGGTAGGTTACGATGATTATAATCCAGAAGGATTGTTAACAGCACCGAGTCTGAGCGAACACTGTTCAAAGCGTCTGTTCTCTGCGCGTTTTATAGAAGCCAACAAGAAATTTTCTTTCGCAAGTTTCTTTGTTTTTCTTTAAAATTTCAATATATTTCGTATGAGTAAAATGAAATTTTCTTTCCAAAAGTTGGAAATTCTCTTTTTCTTTAAGCCACAATTTTGAGGCCTGAAGATCTCCCACTCTAAACATTCACTGTCGGTCTCAATGGCCAGAAATGTTTGTACATACATTTAAATGTATGAAGAAACTAATTATGCTTTCAGGAAATACTTACTCCAGCCACATTATGCACTCACAACACAGACAACCACATGCACACAATTGCACACACACACGCGCGTGCAATATTAAGTCTGGAAAAGAACCAATGAAATAGTCAATATCTCTTCCATCCTCCAAGTAATTATATAGGAATAAAATGGCTCTTGTTTTTATTTTTATTTTCTTATAAACAGTTGTTCTAATCGACTCCCTTCTCTCTCTCTCTCTCTCTCTCTCTCTCTCTCTCTCTCTCATATTTCAATTTCTCTTTATCCTAAGAGCTCTCTCTCTCTCTCTCTCTCTCTCTCTCTCTCTCTTCTCTCTCTCTCTCTCTCTCTCTCTCTCTCTCTCTCTATATATATATATATATATATGTATATTTATATATATTCAAATTTATATATATATACATAAATATATATATATATATATATGTTGTGTGTGTGTGTGTGTATGTATACTGTATATTTATATATATGCAAATTTATATATATATATATATATATGTGTGTGTGTGTGTGTGTGTGTTATATATATATGCATATATATATATATATATATACACATATGTACTGTATATATATATATATATATATATTTGTACAGTATATGTATATATATATATGTATATATATACTGTATATATACAGTATATATATATATATATATATATATTTATATATATACAGTATATATATATATATATATATATGTATATATGCTGTATATATCTTTCCGGTCACGCTGAGCGGCATTATCATTTTTATATGTACTTGGTCTCTCCCCATCCCTCCAATCGGGGGGAGGGAGTAGTCATACCTTACTGAGATAGGTTACCCCAAGAGGTATACTCGGAAACCACAACTGCCGTTTAGTAGTTAGGAAAGGGGGAAGGGGTGGGATGGGCTGAATCTGTATGTGTGCATAATCAAATATTTAGCCGTCATTTTTTACGATTTAAGTATACTTATATATATATATAAATATATATATATATATATATATGTATGTATGTATATATATACATATATATATATATATA
Source organism: Palaemon carinicauda (assembly GCF_036898095.1). Lineage (NCBI taxonomy): Eukaryota > Metazoa > Arthropoda > Malacostraca > Decapoda > Palaemonidae > Palaemon > Palaemon carinicauda. The sequence goes on from NC_090744.1 coordinate 25,631,917, forward strand.
TATATATATGATAAATTTTGCACATTTTTACGTGTTTTTCATATTCAAATAAGCCATATATATTTTTGATACATTAATGTCTGGATTCTCTTAACGACCTCGGGATCAGAGCCCCAGGCGAAATCACACAAAGACAAGAGCTTGGCTCCGGCCGGGAATCGAACCCTGGTCGGCAAGCTTGTACAGACAGTGACTAACCCACTTGGCCAAGTGGGTTAGGTCGTTAAGAGAATCCAGACATTAATGTATCAAAAATATATATGGCTTATTTGATATATATATATATATATATATATATATACATACATACTCAACTCGCCACCCCGTTATGCAGCACCGTAGACCAATTTCTGGAATATAAACAGCAAAGAATCTTCTTCTTCTTCCTATTTTGTATTTTGTACCAACAGCCATCAGAGGACCCCTCGATGCCCTGTCATTGTCCCTTTTTGATGTCTGATTTGGGTCGCTTAGGACATCCCTCTGATCCTTCCTTTCGGAGAATCTGATCTATTTAGAAACGTTTCCGGAGTTAACGAGACGAGATCAAAGCTTCCGCCTGACGTCACTGATGACCCTGGAAGTATTGAGGACAAAGGAAGGCAACGAGAGAGAGGGACATTGCATTATGGGTAATGGGGATTCTATGATGGCAAAGGAGAGGTAAATTCCTCCTCTTTACTTTATATATTCTGTATTTAAAGAAAGAAATGGGCTTTTATGCCATGTACAAGTACTCTCGTTTGCTGAAAGTCTCGTGCGCCAATTTTGTTTTGTTTACGTTACAACGAATAGATCTCAAGCTATTATTATTACTAGATAAGCTACAACCCTAGTATGAAAAGCAGGATGCTATAAACCCAAGGGCTCCAACAGGGAAAACAGTCCAATGAGGAAAGGAAAAAAGGAATCAGTTTGTCTGAGTATGATTCCAAGCAAGATAACTCTAACACAAGACAGTGGAAGACCATGTTACAGAGGCTATGGCACTACCCAAGACTAGAGAACAATGGTTTGATTTTGGAGTATACTTCTCTTTTACCTTTACCAAGAGGAATTTAGCCACTGAACAATTACAGCACAGCAGTGAAGCCTTTGAGTGAAAAACAATAATTTATATATTCGTGTAAGAAAATGTATACGTGTCAGCTGAAAAATTGTAGCTTTTGAAAGACTTTTTATAAATATTTTCCGTCATTTCAAGTCTCGTCTGACTGAGTCTTAAGATGCCAATTACCCTTTTTGAAAAGAGCGAGTTATACGCGTATCCCATTCGTACGAGGATGAATAAAATGAAAGAGAGAATAATTGAGATATATCTTACATACCTCGAATATCAAAATAAATAAGAAATGAATGAATGGTAAAAGCAGAAAAGAAATTATATGCGAACCGATGATTAAATTTATTTTAGGAATCGTTGTTTTATCTCAAGGACCAAAGTTTAAAGATCGTTAGTGATTGACGGGAATTCGGATTCCAAGATCGTTAGTGATGGACGGGAATTCCGATTCCAAGATCGTTAGTGATGGACGGGAATTCTGATTCCAAGATCGTTAGTGATGGACGGGAATTCGGATTCCAAGATAATGATAGACGGGAATTCGGATTCCAAGATCGTTAGTGATTACCGGGAATCCGGATTCCAAGAAGCGATTCCTGAACTCAGTAATTAAGGGTCTTTAATTAATTGGAAGTTATCTTGGAATATACTCTATGCAAGGAGGAGTTAGGTGTATTTTCATGCACGGCTGAATATCATTGAACATTTAATAACTACTGCTACTTATATTGATTATGATAATGATAATAATGATGATTATACTACTGCTCCTACTAATAATAGTGATAATGAGTATAATAATAGCATACAGTTAACATATCCCCCCTTGGGCTTACAGCAACCCGCTTTTCCCACTAGGGTTGTAGTTTAGCTAATAACAACAACAACAACAACAACAACAACAACAATAATAATAATAATAATAATAATAATAATAATAATAATAATAATAATAATAATTATAATAATAAGAATAATAATAATAATAATAATAATATTGATTGATCATTGTTTCTACCTTCCATCTTCTTGTATTATATAATACTAGTGTAAGAGATCCGAATAAAATGATGGCGAAATATTTAGATAGATATTCACACGCACTCCCCTCTTACCAGGGTTTGACTGCTCTCTCTCTCTCCCCTACGCAAGAGACGGGGAAATACAGAGTAGTTATAAGTCTGGCAATGCCTCTGAGCGTACCAGAATGATTTATATATATATATATATATATATATATGTATATATATATATATATATATGTGTGTGTGTGTATGTATGTATGTATATACATACTTGCTCTTTATTACTAGGTATGCAGTTAATTCTAATAGCCAGGCCTTCCCCATCATGAGGCTCAATACTACACAGTACTCTAGAAGTTTTATTCCAGCTGTGACCAATTTGTGGAATGATCTTCCTAATTGGGTAGTTGAATCAGTAGAACTTCAAAAGTTCAAACTCGCAGCAAATGTTTTTATGTTGAACAGGCTTATATAAGTCCTTTTATAGTTTATAAATCAAATATCTGTTTTAATACTGTTAATGTTTTTAAAATATTTTATTTCAATTTTCATTACTTCTTATATCGTTTATTTATTTCTTTATTTTCTTTCCTCGTTGGGCTATTTTTTCCTGTTGGAGTCCTTGGGCTTATAGCATCTTGCTTTTCCAACTAAGGTTGTAGCCTAGCTAGTAATAATAATAATAATAATAATAATAATGATGATAATGATGATGATGATGATAATAATAATAATGATAATAGGGGACATTAATATAAGAGACATGAATAATTTTCCTGTGCATTGCATAAGTCCTAAAATTATTTTTCAAGTTTTTTGTTTCACGACAGAAGTTAATATAGATTAATAGAGAAAGTTCATCACGTTTTTGGGTCCTATTATCCATTAATGTAACAAGATACCAACAATTGCCATAATTGAATACTTTCAGACATTCCTTCGTTTCGCTGAAATATACTGAAAGGGATAGATAAATCATTAGTAAACTTTGTTTTATTTTGCCTCTTTTGTCTTTCAATATTCGAGGATCCCTTTTCACCAAAGGACGGGATTCGAACCTCTTCCCACGCTGGCGCATTGAACCTTTCGAAGACTCGAACTTTTTTTTTTTTTTTTTTTTTTTTTTTTTTACGCCTAAAAACATTTTTCCTTCGTCCTGCATTCAAGAATGCATCCTTTGCTTGTCCAAAAAAATGCATTTTTCCTTCGTTCTTTATCAAGACTGCATCCTGTAGCTAACTTGTCGCTCAGGAAAATACGCGAGAATGGTACGGCTGAATTTAGAGCAGTGCATACACAAATGCTGCCAGAAATAAGACGTTTCATGATTCCAAATAAGTATGATTTATACGCACACACACACGCACGCACACACACACACACACACACACATATATATATATATATATATATGTATATATATATTAGTGATACAATATGTACATACATATACATACAGTACATATATATATATATATATATACATATATATATATATATATATACATATATATGTTTCACTAATGTTTGGAAAACTATTTTCGACCAAACCAGGGTCCTATTGAAACCCTAAAAACTTTGAAAATTTTGAAGGCTAAATTGGCAAGCATACAAACACACATACTGCCAAACATTAAGGCTTGATTGCGCGCGCACTCCTTCATGCGAGACGAGGGGTGGGGTGGGGGGGGGTCAACCTGGAAAGCTTGAGCTCTCGAGACTGGAACGAATGAATGGCCTTGAGCTTTGAGCTTTCGCCTGACTGATCTCTCTTCCTCCAATCTGGCGATGCATTTCCAAATTAGTTGATGAGGCAGAGACCCGAGACCCGAGACCCGAGTCTTGGAGGAATCCTGCATCCACTCTCGGTGAAATAATCCTTCAAAGGATTTTTTTTTGTTTCCCCAGCTTTTGTTTATCGTCTTTCTCCCTCGTTATTGTTTATTTTTAATATTCCTGGCTATTAAGAAAAGCATCCATTAATGAGGGGTTTAATGGTTATCGCATCGTGAGCGATATTATCGTTTATCGTTGATCCATAAGACTCGTATATCAGTGGTGATATCATCGTTAACTTTTCGCTTTTGAAAACAAAATTAATAAATCCAATATTTCATACTTTTATTATTCAAGATGAATATCGTTCAACAGAAAATAAAAAAACCT
>NC_090744.1:25658557-25666057 GCF_036898095.1 Palaemon carinicauda
AGAGGCTCTTTGACCTCTATTTTTAGGAGCCTTATATTTAGCATTAGGGTTTTTTTTTACCTCTATTTGTAAGAGCCTGTTATATAGCATTAGGAGCTTTTTGACCTCGATTTTGAAGTGTATTAATTCTAGCATTAGAGGCTCTTTGACCTCTTTTTTTGGTGCCTTATTTATAGCATTAGGAGCATTTTTACCTCTATTTTCAGGAGCCTTATATATAGCATTAGGGCCTTTTTTATCTTGATTTTGAGGTCCATTACTTGTAGCATTTGTGGCTCTTTGACCTATATTTTTAGGTGCCTTATTTATATCATTAGGGGCTTTTTGACCTCGATTTTGAGGTGCATTACCTCTAGCACTAGAGGCTCTTTGACCTCTCTTTTTAGGTGCCTTATTTAAATCATTAGGGGCTTTTTGACCTCCATTTTGAGGTGCATTACTTGTAGCATTAGAGGCTCTTTGACCTCTATCTTTAGGTGCATTATTTATAGCATTAGGGGCTTTTTGACCTCGATTTTGATGAGCATTACTTCTAGCATTAGAGGCTCTTTGACCTCTCCTTTATGGTGCCTTATTTATAGCATTAGGAGCTTTTTTTACCTCTCTTTTCAAGAGCCTTATATATAGCATTAGGGACTTTTTTATTTCGATTTTGAGGTCCATTACTTGCAGCATTAGTTGCTCTTTGACCTCTATTTTTAGGTTCGTTATTTATAGCATTAGGGGCTTTTTTATCTCGATTATGAGGTGTATTATATGTAGCTTTAGAGGCTCTTTGACCTCTATTTTTAGATGCCTTATTTATAGCGTTAGGGGCTTTTTGACCTCGATTTTGAGGTGCATTACCTGTAGCATTTGAGGCTCTTTGACCTCTATTTTTAGGTGCATTATTTATAGCATTAAGGCCTTTTTTACCTCAATTTTGAGGTACATTACCTCTAGCATTAGAGGCTCTTTGACCTCTCTTTTTAGGGTACCTTATTTCTAGCATTAGGGAATTTTTTACCTCGATTTTGAGGTGCATTACTTTTAGCATTAGATGCTCTTTGACCTCTATTTTTAGGTGCTTTATTTATAGTGTTAGGGGCTTTTTGACCTCGATTTTAAGTTCCATTACTTATAGCATTAACGGTTCTTTGACCTCTATTTTAGGTGCCCTATTTATAGTATTAGGCGCTTTTTGACCTCGATTTTGAGGTGCATTACTTGTAGCATTGGAGGCTCTTTGACCTTTATCTTTATTTGCCTTATTTATAGCACAAGGGGCTTTTTGACCTCGATTTTGAGGTGCATTACTTCTAGCATTAGAGGCTCTTTGACCTCGATTTTAGTTGCCTTATTTATAGCATTAGAGGCTCTTTGACCGCTATTTTAGGAGCCTTATCTATGGCATTAGGGGCTTTTTGACCTCGATTTTGAGTTCCATTACATGTAGCATTAGTGGCTCTTTGACCTCTATTTTTAGGTGCCTTATTTATAGCATTAGGGGCTTTTTTTTACCTCGATTTTGAGATGCATTTTTTGTAGCGTTAGAGGTTCTTATACCTCTAGTTTTAGATGCCTTAATGATAGCACTAGGGGCTTTTTGACCTCGATTTTGAGGTGCCTTATTTGTAGCGTTAGAGGTTCTATTACCTCTATTTTCAGATGCCTTATTTATAGCATTAGGGCCTTTTTTACCTCTATTTTTATGTGCCTTATTTCTAGCATTAAGGTTTTTTAACCTCTATTTTGAGGTGCCATATTTCTAGCATTAAAGGTTTTTTACCTTTATTTTTATGTGCCTTATTTCTAGCATTAAAGGTTTTTTACCTCTATTTTTATGTGCCTTATTTCTAGCATTAAGGTTTTTAACCTATATTTTGAGGTGCATTATTTCTAGCATTAAAGGGTTTTTACCTATATTTTGAGGTACCTTATTTCTTGTATTAGGGGTGTTTTACCTTTATTTCAAGGTGACTTACCTCTAGCATTAAAGGCTATTTTACGTCTTCGTTTAAAGGCTCTTCGTTGCTCTGCTCTTCTGTGTGTTCTAGTTTTTCATGATCTTTGGGTTTTTGGTTTCCTTTGATATTTCATCTTCCAGTTTCCTTAGTTCGTCAATTTCCTTCCTGGTTGCATCGTATTCTTTCCTAGCTCGTCAGTTGCCTTATAGATTTTAAGAGAGATTTCAGTGCTGTGTGTCTTCATTTCGTCAGATTCTTCAGAGAAATCGATGGCATCCATGTCTTGTTCCATCAGGGCGATGGGTAAAGACAGGAATGCTATAAATTTTCTCTGCATACCTCATCACGCTAAAGCAGACGATGAGCAACACAATATATTTACCAATACGATCTGGATTTGTCCTTTCTTCAATGTCGAATTTTGGGACTATCCTCTTGAAGAACCACAGGTCGCTCACCGTTCAGTTGAAACATTCTGTCTCCGTCCTTATTTCCTTAGTTCCAATGGTCTCCAAAAGCCCAAGCAAAGGATCATTGAATTCGCGTATATTATGTTCTTCAAAGTTCGACAACTTCTGCAGCAACCACCAAAACCAGCTGTAGATGAAGGTGTTCCGAAGAGCCTCCTGTTGATCTTGTAGTTGTAATACACAATTCTCACAGTCAGCTTCCTATTCCAAAAATAGCCATTAACAATGTACACTGTGTTGCATGCTTAGTTTGAGAAAAAGGAGATCAGGTCTTCAGAAGTCATTTGAATCTCGGGGCGGAGTCGTTCAGAACTCCTCCGTGAAGATTCTGTACTGGAGTCATTTAGAACCCCATGCCAAGTTTACGGCTATGTCTTCTGAAGCCTTTTGAAGATCCCGGAAAATTTTCTTCAGGTGCCGTTCAGGGAGCTCCAGGAAGAATCTGTTCTGGAGTCATTCCGAACTCCATGCTAAGTCTGCGGCTGTTTCTTCTGAAAGCATTTGGAAATCCGGGAAAGTTTTCTCCCCAAGCCGTTCAGAAATTATGTTCTTGGGTCATTCAAAACTCCATGCTAAGTCTATGGCCATTTCTTCGGAAGCCATTCGGAGATCCGTGAAGATTTTCTTCCGAAGCAGTTTAGGACTCTCGAAAAAACTCTTCTTTCGTTTCAATAAACCCATCATCAACATCATCATCATCGTGATAATAATAATAATAATAATAATAATAATAATAATAATAGTAATAATGATATTAATGATAATAATGATAATACTGATAATAATAATGATGATAATAAGCTACATGATTTTATTTATGGATTTGAGTCTGAAAGTTCTGAAGTCGTTCAACGCTCGGATTTGCAATTCGAAGGAAACGTCAAGAGACTGAATATGAAGATGAAAAGATAATTAATACTATGATTTATTACTTTCATTATTAAGTAAAGCCTGCAGCGCACTTGGCGATCGAACTCGGGCATTGAAATAACCGAAGGCTTCGACTTATTTTTTCAGGTTTAAGATTTCAAACAACCCATTTCCGGTACGAATTGATATCAGAGCCGTTCGAAACACAAAAATACGTCTCGGAAAAACTTCATTTAACGAGTACTTTTCTGAGGAATTTATTTTAGATGATCAGTAATGATGTAATATTCACATGATTTTTCCAAAGGAATTGTTACTTTCTAGATTTTTTTTCGAAGGCGATGGATGTTACTATGTGTATATGTTATGTTTCTACCAATGGTTTATATGTTTACACACACACACACATATATATATATACATATATATATATATATATATATATATATATATATATATATATATATATATATATATATATATGTATATATCATCCCCTCCTACCCCTATTGACGCAAAGGGTCTCGGTTAGATTTCATTAGTCGTCCCTATCTTGAGCTTTTAATTCGATATATTTCCATTCATCATCTACTTCACGCTTCATAGTCCTCAACCATGTAGGTCTGGGTCTTCCAACTCTTCTAGTGCCTTGTGGAGCCCAGTTAAACGTATATATATATATATATATATATATATATATATATATATATATATATATATATATATATATATATATAAATATATATATATATATATATATAAATGTATATATATATAAATATATATATATATATATATATATATATATATATATATATATATATATATATATATATGTATATATATATATATGTGTGTGTGTGTGTGTGTGTGTATGTATGTATGTACATCTGTGTGTCATCAGTCGTGACTGGTCCACTATACAAAAAAGACCCCAGACATGCCACTTTATTAGATCGTTTTCTCTACTTTTACAATCTTTAGGGACACATTCTACAATTCTTAATGTCCATCTATTGTTTGACATTCTCGTTTTATGTCCTGCCCATGTCCATTCCTCTTTCTTACATGTTAGAATATCTTCTACTTTAGTTTGCTCACGTATCCATGTTGCTCTTTTTATGTCTCTTGTTATTCTTATCATCATTCTTTCTATAGCTCTTTTAAGTTATAATCAGCTTATGTTGTAAGGCCTTTAGTAAGGCTCCAGGTGTCTGATGCTTAAGTTAATACTGTTAGGACCATCTCATTAATTAATTATCTTTTTAGAAAAAAGACATTATATATATATATATATATATATATATATATATATATATATATATATATATATATATACATATACATAAATACATAAGTAATGAATACACAACGTCTCATCGGCGTCCAAAATCGAAGACAGCTTCTCCTCGGACAGATCGTCATGCAGATAGTTTTCAGGATAACAGCAGAAATACATTTACTTTTCTCTATTAATTGTTTGGTATCGACATGTGTTTTGGATCACTTCGAGACCCTTCTTCAGGACTACATTGAGTTTAGGAACTACACTTTAATATGAAGGTTATGGTGGTGAAAATTTGATCAAATTTTCACCAGCATAACCTTTATGTTAAAGTGTTGTCTGACCTAAGTACATTTATTTATTATCAATCTCTAGAGGTTCGTCTGTAACCCTTATAGGTTGTCTCTGCATTTTCTTTGAACATTATCTTAGTTTTACTCATTTATTTTTAGTCCTACATTTCTGCTTTCTCTCTTCAAATCTTCTATTATCTTTTGCAATTCCTCCCATGATTCACTAATAGAACTATGTCATCTGCAGATCTTAAGTTGCTAAAGTATTTCCAATTTATGTTAATTCTTATATTTTCCCAATCTAAATTCTAAAAAACTTCTGTGCATTCTGTGAATAATTTAGGAGAGTAGGGGTCACCCTTTCTAAATCGTTTCTCACTCAGATTTTTTTTTACTATCTCTATGTAGTTTCCCTATAGATATCGTAAAGATTTTCAACAAATAGAAAGACTGAGCCTTAACCAAGAGAGTAGGCAGGCTGCAGAAGCATGTGCTCAACAACTGACCATATCCATGTAATTAACCAGTTAATAGAAACATCAACAGAGTATGACTAGCCACCATGTATGACATTTATAGACCAAGAGAAAGCTGTTGATTATGTCAAAACTTCAGCAGTAATGTAAGCACTTCAAAGACGAGAAATGAATGCATCTCAATGTTAGAACTCTAGAAGATATTCATCATATAAATACATCTCTCTCTCTCTCTCTCTCTCTCTCTCTCTCTCTCTCTCTCTCTCTCTCTCTCTCTCTCTCTCTCTCTCCACATACACACTGTTTCAAATAGCACCTATCGGGGTAACCAATAATCAATAAATGGCTTTTGTTCAAATTTTTAAGGTAATGAGTTTTAAAGGTTTAGTTGTTGATTTCAGTGTTTTCCTTTGATTTCGATCATGAGCCTCGTAGCTCGATGTGGTTTTGGTCAGCTTTTGGCACGGGCTACTTGGCTCCGGCCCTCTTAGAGAATATAGTATTATTTGCTATATCAATTATATTAGTTTAAGCTTGGAGATTTAAATTGTATCATCAGTCACCATAATTGATATTGTTTCAGAAGTGATTGGTAAAAATAAAATAATGAAATGGCATGCAATGAAAGTGTTCAGTGGTGTATTATTATAGTGATGGTATGGTATATAGGATGTAGGGTATAAATATTATACTATTAACACATTGTTTACTCATATCATCTGATTTGGTGTCAATAACCTTAGAGGTCAGGACACCAGAAAACTCCTAATCAATCAATCAATCAATCAAATTAACTGGGCAAGTCGCTCACTTCCAAACGAACCCCCTTCCCTGGTGACGATTGCTCAATGCTCAAAGGTCCTAGTCTAGCTGGCTTCACCCTTCCAAAGGCAAAAGAAAATATTTCCTTAGCATTGACTCTTTGTATTATTATGATTTTATTTGATGTTTCATGACTTGATGTCCAACACCTTATAGGTGTTCCCCAGGTAAGCTCTTCAAGAAATCCATTACTCTCGTTATGTGTTCAATCGGTCTTTAGCATATTTACTTCTTTATTTGTAGTTATGAAATTATTGTAAACACCGGGAGAACAAATGTATGAAATATTGTCGTCTTAGTATTTTGTTTTTTAACTTCCACCAGAAGAATCTTATCATAACTACGAGACCTTTAAACCTCGAACATGTGGGGATGGGGTTGGGATATAATCAGGTGGTGGTTAAAGATGATGGTGGAGAGGTGGTAATTGAGTGACCTTAATGTATGGCTTTACGAGGTTTGCTTATCAACATTTGTGAAGTGATGAAGATGATGTGATGATGATGATGATGGTAATACCCTTATTGATAACAATTAATATCAATGATTCCATGAAATAAATTAAATTGTTATTCATTTATTATTTTTTACATGCAATATGGCATAAAATGCATCCAATTGAAATGATGGCGATGTTTAAAAAACTATTGCTGGTAACTCAACTAAGTTTTGACATATATGCAAATCCTATACTAGATTAGGGTATCCTATAGTGTCTTCTCAGTCTAGAATAATTAAGTATTACAATTGCTAATTTGTAGCCACGATGACTAATAAAAACATCGGTTACAAAACTTGGCGTGTAACTTTTGTTTTGGGTAACATATACCTGTATAGTCCAGGCTAAAGATGTGGCTTGGGCTGGTTTTAGATATTCACACTAATTGTCCAAAGAATCGATAACCAACAAATTTTGTGGTCGCCGGCCTTTCAAAACCAAACCAAGATGCAAGAAAAGTGTAAGATCAAAATTATTGATTTATTTCTTCCGGTAACAAAGTAACAAAGTTTTCGTAATTAGGGATATCATTTTCAATAATTGAACTGTTAATTGTCGGAATGTGATGTGTCATATATGATTTACAAATAGCTTTAATCTTTACAAGCTGAACCGAAAACAAAACCTAAATAGCAGATAGACGGACAGCAATACTTAATAGCCACAATTCATGACAATGGTATCAACAAAGTTATGATTGACTTTGCTCGGTGTTTCTTAAACATAGGTGCCTGTTCCCTTAAGAGGTGTGTGGTCGATTCCTAACCATATGAATGTGAATAATTAGAACAAAAATATTTCGTTTTATTCGCAGGTTTATTTTATTTTTCCTGTGAAAA
>NC_090744.1:25676057-25678557 GCF_036898095.1 Palaemon carinicauda
TTCAGATAAGGTAGTTCAAATCCTCCTTGACTGACAAGATCAGATCCTCCCTGACTGAGAAGTTCAGATTCTCCTGGATTGACAAGTTCAGATTCTCCTGGATTGACAAGTTCATACTCTCCCTGACTGACCAATTAAAATGCTATTAAGAATGAGGTTATTCAGATTAGATAGTTCAGATTCTTTCTGATTGACAAGCTCAGATTCTCCCCGATTGACTATTTCAGATTCTCCCAGATTGTCAAATTTAGATCCTCCCTGATTGACAAGTTTAGAATTTTCTTGATTGACAAGTTCTGATTCTCCCTGATTGCCAGATTCTCTTAGATTAACAAGTTTAGATCCTCCCTGATTGACAAGTTTAGATTCTCCTTGGTTGACAAGTTCAGATTCTCCCAGATTGACAAGTTTAAATTCTCCTTGGTTGACAAGTTCAGATTCTCCCAGATTGACAAGTTTAGATCCTCCCTGACCAACAAGTTTAAATTCTCCTTGATTGACAACTTCAGATTCTCCCTTATTGAAAAATTCAGATACTCCCTGATTTTCAGATTGTTTTGGATTAGCAAGTTTAGATCCTCCTTGACTGACAAGTTTAAATTTTCCCTGATTGACAAGTTTAGATCCTCCCTGACTAACAAGTTTAGAGTCTGCCTGATTGTCAAGTTCAAACTCTCCCTGATTGACGTTCAGATTCTCTCGGATAAACAAGATCAAGTCCTCCCTGATTGACAAGTTTAGATTCACCTTGATTGACAAGTTAAGATTCTCCCTGATTGACAAGTTCATATCCTGCCTGACTGACAAGTTCAGATTCTCCCTGATTGACAAGCTCATATCCTGCCTGACTGACAAGTTCAGATTCTCCCTGATTGACAAGTTCAGACTCTTTCGGATTGACAAATTCATACCCTCCCTGACTGACAAATTTAGATTCTCCCTGATTGACAAGGTCAGATACACCTTGTTTGACAAGTTTAGATTTTCCCTGATTGACAAGCTCAAATTCTCTTTGATTGACAAGTATAGATTCTCCCGGATTGACAAGTTCAGATCTTCCCTGACTGATAAGTTCAGATCCTCCATGACTGACAAGTTCAGATCCTCCATGATCGACAAGTTCAGATCCTCCCTGACTGAGAAGTTCAGATCCTCCTTTACCAACAAGTTCAGATCCTTGCTGATCGACAAATTTAGATCCTCATTGACTGACACGTTTAGAATCTCCCTGACTGACAAGTTTAGATTCTCCCTCGTTGACTGATTCAGATTCTCCTTGACTGACAAGTTCAGATTTTATTTGATTGACAATTTCAGATTCTCCCTGACTGATAAGGTCAAATCCTTCCTGAATGACAAGTTCAAATTTTCCTTAACTGACAAGTTCAGAATCCCCCTGACTGACAAGCTCAGATCCTCCATGACTGATAAGTTCAAATCCTCCCTAATTGACAAGTTTAGATTCTCTCTGACCTAAAAATTTAAGTTCTTCCTTACTGACAAGTTCAGATTATTCCTAATGGACAAGTTCAGATACTCCTTGACTGAAAAGTTTAAAATCTTTCTGATTGACAAGTTCAGGTCCTCTTTGACATTTTTGCCATTGCATGATTGATGATCCCTGTTTTATGGAGACTTGATCCAGCAATGGGTTACATTTTGGTAGACTCCCACCCACCCATTTCTTAATCAGTCCCTTCCCCCACCCCCGGTTATTGGTCGACCCTCTTTCACTTCCCCCCCCCCCCAAAAAAAAAAAAAAGAAATTCATGTGAACGCTGAAGTAAAAAAAAAAAAAAAAATTTCTTCTCTCTCAAATTGTCTAGTTCCATGATTCTTTCTGTCCCTCCACCGCCGAGCTTTGGAACTTAGCTAACGCATTCATTTTCCTTTATGCCTGTTCAAAAGATTATCACCTTTCAAGAGGCTAGAGGACTTTTATTTTTTTCCCCGGTTCTGCCTAATCATCTTCTGTATATATAAAAAAAAAAAAGTGAAAAGACAAAAAGTATTCGGATGAGATGCAAGTAAACAGAAGCTCAAAACTATATCGTATGTCACTGCTCCCTCGGTACCTCCCTCCTCTGTAGTTAAACTCGTTGGTCTGTTTTAGCAATTGTTTTTGACAGGTACAGAAACTCCGGTATAGTTTTTATCCTCTCTTTCTCTCTGAAGGGTCCTCGATTGCCAGCTGGGAACGTAACCAATAACGCCACGAGAGAGAGAGAGAGAGAGAGAGAGAGAGAGAGAGAGAGAGAGAGAGAGAGAGAGAGAGAGAGCAATTGTTTGTCTATAAGAGTGCGAGTGCATGTGTCTCGAGATACAAAGTTAAAGTTTGACAAATTCTGAATGATTAAGAAATTGTGAAGGATAAAGTAGGGAAAGGAAATTACTCTTTAGATTATTTTTTGTTTTGTTTACCTTTTGTTCTTTTAACAAACTAAACTTTAAATCCCATTATTTTTACATCATTCTACGATAACTTGAAAACCTATCGTCT
>NC_090744.1:25683557-25686057 GCF_036898095.1 Palaemon carinicauda
TAGTGATAGACGGGAATTCGGATTCCAAGATCGTTAGTGATGGACAGGAATTCGGATTCCAAGATCGTTAGTGATGGACGGGAATTCGGATTCCAAGATAGTGATAGACGGGAATTCGGATTTCAAGATCGTTAGTGATGGACGGGAATTCGGATTCCAAGATCGTTAGTGATGGACAGGAATTCGGATTCCAAGATAGTGATAGACGGGAATTCGGATTCCAAGATCGTTAGTGATGGACGGGAATTCGGATTCTAAGATCGTTAGTGATGGACGGGAATTCGGATTCCAAGATAGTGATAGACGGGAATTCGGATTCCAAGATCGTTAGTGATGGACAGGAATTCGGATTCCAAGATAGTGATAGACGGGAATTCGGATTCCAAGATCGTTAGTGATGGACAGGAATTCGGATTCCAAGATCGTTAGTGATGGACGGGAATTCGGATTCCAAGACAGTGATAGACGGGAATTCGGATTCCAAGATCGTTAGTGATTGACGGGAATCCGGATTCCAAGAAGCGATTCCTGAACTCAGTAATTAAGAGTCGTTAATTAATTGGAGGTTAACTTGGAATATACTCTATGCAAGGAGGAGTTAGGTGTATTTTCATGCACGGCTGAATACCATTGAACATTTTATAACTGCTACTACTTATATTGATTATGATTATGATAATAATGAGGATTATACTACTACTCCTACTCCTACTAATAATAATAGTGATAATGAGGATAATAATAGCATACCTTCCATCTTCTTGTATTATATCATACTAGTGTAAGAGATCCGTATAAAATGATGGCTAAATATTTAGATAGATATTCACACGCACTCTCCTCTTACCAGGGTTAGACTGCTCCCTCTCCCCCTACCCTAGAGACGGGAAAACCCGAGTAGTTATACGTCTAACAATGCCTCTGAGCGTACCAGAATGATTTATATATATATATATATATATATATATATATATATATATATATATATATATATATATATATATATATATATATACAGTATATAATATATATATGTATACATATATGTGTGCATATATATATATATATACAGTATATAATATATATATGTATACATATATGTGTGCATATATATATATATATATATATATATATATATATATATATATATATATATATATATATATATATATATATATATATATATATAGTATATATATAGTATATATATATATATATATATATATATATATATATATATATATATATATATATATATACTTGCTCTTTATTATATAGGGGAGATTAATATAAGAGCCAGAAATAGTTTGCCTGTGAATTTCATAAATCCTAAAATAATTCATTAGCTGTTTTATATCACAACTGAAGCTAATGTTGATTAATAGACAAAGGGCATCGCGTTATTTCGGGACCTTTTATCCATTAATGTTAAAAGATACCAACAATTGCCATAATTGTATAATTTCAGACATTCCTTCGTTTCGCTGAAATATACTGAAAGGGATAAATCATCAGTAAACTTTTTTTTTTATTTTGCATCTTTTGTCTTTCAATATTCGAGGATCCCTTTTCACCAAAGGACGTGATTCGAACCTCTTCCCACGCTCGCATTGAACCTTTCGAAGAC
Source organism: Palaemon carinicauda (assembly GCF_036898095.1). Lineage (NCBI taxonomy): Eukaryota > Metazoa > Arthropoda > Malacostraca > Decapoda > Palaemonidae > Palaemon > Palaemon carinicauda. Next base: position 25,685,185 of record NC_090744.1, read on the forward strand.
TCGAACTCTTTTCTTTACGCCTAAAAACATTTTTCCTTCGTCCTGCATTCAAGAATGCATCCTTTGCTTTTTCAGGAAATTGCATTTTTCCTTCGTTCTTTATTCAAAACTGCATCCTGTAGCTAACTTGTCGCTCAGGAAAATACGCGAGAATGGTACGGCTGAATTCAGAGCAGTGCATACACAAATGCTGCCAGAAATAAGACGTTTCATGATCCCAAATAAGTATGATTTATACGCACACACACATATATATATATACATATGTCTATATATATATATATATATATATATATATATATATATATATATATATATATATATATATATATATATATATACATACTTATATATATATATATATATATATATATACTTATATATATATATATATATATATATATATATATATATATATATATATATATATATATATATATATATATATATTGTGATGGCTGGCTTTGACCACCACTCAAAACACTACACTTATCAAATAGTATTCACCATCATACAGTACTAAGTCCACTAAAGGTGGAATAGTAACCAAACATCAATACGGGTGCAAAGTCAACTCAAGGGCACAAAGAAAATACCACAAAAATTTCCTTAATTTTAATACATAATATCTAGACAGAAATAACACCTGAACCACAATAATACATTAATAAATGATACACACTCAATCTTTACTCCCTGCAAAAGAAAACAATTACACAATTACAGACAGGTCATCAACACATGCATACTAAATGGAGAGGGGGTCCAGAAAGGAGAAGGCCAACGAAAAGTGAGAACATCCTAACAAATACAAACTAAATATCCCTATCAAATTGACGATGGCTGGTTTGATTGAAAGGCTTTCACAAGCTC
>NC_090744.1:25691057-25701057 GCF_036898095.1 Palaemon carinicauda
GACATAGGTCTTTCAGAAAGTCATGCCATAAATGATAAGACAATCAAAACGATTGTCTTTTCTGAATCTGTGTTTAGATTAAGAAATTGGATGGTTTTTTTTCTTGGAGGTCTCTTTTTCTTAGAGCAAAAGTTAGAAATGAGAATGATGGGAAAGAGGGTTCGGTGGCTTAATATTGGAGGCTATAAACAATGTAGTGTGAGGATTAAAGACCAATATATATATATATATATATATATATATATATATATATATATATATATATATACACATATGTATACACACACACACACACACATATATATATATATATATATATATATATATATATATATATATATATATATATATATATATATATATATATATATATATATATATATAGATATAAATATGACCCCATCTAGGTCGTATTAAGGGTGGTTCACACTTCACATCTTGCGGGAAACAAAGATAGAGAAAATCCATTCTATAGTTAACACAATTTGAGAGGGAAGGTCATGCACAAATAATAGCCGAATTGATCGTTTTATACATGCTGTATTATCTTAAGTTTACAAGGGCTGTCCCTAATTATGATTACGTTACGTTACTAAGAAAAAGCCCTCAGAAAAATGGTACTCTGGTCGGCACGCATTGTGACACCTGGCACTCTCTGTCCCCTCCAAAACCAGACTAACGCCCATAGGCGCTTTCCCCATCGCCCATAGATGGGCATCGCGATGCCTGATCAATGATTGGTTGTTTTGACCGGAAAGTCTCATGAGAACCAACAGGGAGAGATTTTGGGGACGCTAACTTTTAACGAACATTTTTTGAGTGCCCAAGCCACGCCGATAACGACATTTTTCCATAGTGCCATATCGTAACCGTCTTCTCTAACAAAGAAGAAAAATCTGTTGACACTCACTCACCCTAATCAGTAACAACCTGACTGTGATTAGCTCACCACTCACTTCCCAAATTTTACGTCCCGTAAAATTCACACTTATCAGATTTTTTTTCTCAAAACATTTTTTTTTCTCTCTCTCTCTTTTTTTTAGGAAGCTTTTCTAATCCTTTTTTTTTTTTTTCACTGAATACAAGCTTTCTTTTTCCACTAGATGTTGCCTCTGAGTACCACCCTCTTCGGGAGCATGCAAACATTAAAATTAAATACCTAAATCAAAATCAGGGGGCAGGTTGGCATGTTACAATTGCAAGTTACACAAAGATGAATATCACGCCCACAATAGATCATACAGAAACACAAAATCAGGTTTAAATACATCATCACCGAAATTTGGAGCACAAAATCGGAAAAATAATAATGTTTTAAATGCAATAAAATTTCATAAGGACCAACAAATCATCAAACACACAAAATAAAGAAAATGATAAAAATTAAGAGAAATCAAAATGAATAACTTACAATCCCAGCACTCTTTGATACATTTACCATTATAAGAAAACTATTTCTAACACATCCGTGACACTGCAATAAGGAGCAAACTCAAACAGTGAATAATAATAAAAAGAAAAACATTTATCAATAACCGAGCAACATTATTTCTCCTGAAAAACAAAAACATAAGTAATGATGTTCTATTTTCAACCCATGTTTAACAATTACCTGTAATAGCACTGTAAACCTCCACCGACAAATGAAATTCTTTGAATACAGTACAACAAAATGGAAAAACATACATAAAAGAATTGGTAATAGCAAAATAAGTATCAACATAGGGTAACGAAATTCGAATTAATTCCAACATAAACATAAATGCAACAAAAAATGTCTGTTATCTGTCACCACACCGAAATATATATATATATATTTTTTTTCTTTTTTAACCAGCACAACAAAATGGAAAAACATACATAAAACCATTGGTAATAGCAAAATTGGTATCAACACAAAATAATGAAACTTGAATTATTTCCAACATAACATAAATGCAACAGAAATTTCTCAGTATGATAAATGATACACTCGTGATATGCTTAGAACAAAACCAAAAAAAAACGAAACAAAATTTAATTCGTCTTTTCACAAAACACTCGGAATGAACATACGTAAAAGAAACCTGATTTTTATGACCTCAATCACCTCGTGGTAGACATTATCTCAAGGCCCATGTCCTCTCGCACTCTCTCGTGCTTGAAGGACGGCACGAACACATGCTTGTGCCTCCTCCTCACCTTCCTATCTGTCCCCTGGGGGAATGAACCTTTGACGTCCATATGCACTCCATTAAACTTAAAAGGTACTACCGACCATGTCCTGGCCCTTGGTACCACATGCTTGTGGTTACTCATTGAGTTACACACATGACACTTATTGATAAACCTAATTCCTTAAAAATACTGACAATCTTGCCATCCTTAGGGGAACTTTCTCTACCCACATGCCACGCATAAGGTCTTACATCAATTACACAGATGACTTTCTCTACCAAAGGGGAAGGAAAAACAACGATAGATCAAATTCCGTCTTCAATGAAGAACACACCCTTCCACCTGCGCAAAAAAATCCGGGAAATTTGATCTCCTACCTCATTCGCGCACTCATTCGCGGGACATCACTCAGTCACGGGGCATGCATTCCCTCTCTCTCTCTCTCTGTAGTTGTCAAGCTCTTCCCGTTTTCTATGCGCTCCATCCACAGGTCTACTTGAACCTAATTTCTTTCGTTGTTGTTCCTTCTGCTTCACGTCGAGTTATTACATCTGTTCTTCGTCGTAGGGTCACTGAGCCCTTGTGTGGTCTCTGGCCGTGTTCCGCACCATACACTCCTACGTTTTGCTGGCATCCGTAACGAGCGGTTCTTCACCCTCGTTACACACATGATTCCACTTCTATTCCAAGACGGGAATAGCATTCCGACTTCCATGGTCGGGAGCGGTGGTGAGGGGTTGCTGCTCCGCCCCTCCTCCTCCTTATGCACTCCCTGGGAAGACGCACTACCACTCGCTGGTAGGTGGGCATCCCCTACTGCTAACTGGGGGAGCGTCTAGCTCCCCTCCCCCACACGCTGGGGCAAAAATGGCTGGCTGACTCCTTGGCACTCCCGTCCCCAGTCCTGGCGGTCTGACGGACGGCCCGAGGGACCGTTGGTCCCCTTCCCGCGTTGTCTTCCCCTTCCTGCGTCGTCTTCCCCTCCCTCTCGTTGGTACAGGGGAAACATGATTTCTTCTGCCGATGCTGTTTTCTTTTTAAACAGCTTTCAGATGGTGGTTTGTGGCCTGACATCCATAACACTACCGCTGGTCATCGTAGGGGCATAGAGCCCGTAGGTGGCCATCTGTTAGTACCACCCCACAGTTCCAACAACTGCCATTCACTGCATCCCCACTTCTCGGACCCCTGCCTCTTCGAGGTCCACTGCTACGGGTACCCCGCCCCTGGGAGGCTGTCGAAGCCGGCTGGGTGTCGGGCTGCCTCAACGTCTGGGTTGCAGCTATCATGGATGTCGGCCACTGGTTCGCCCCCTCCCCTGCTCGTCGTTCCCTGTATACGCGCAGCGCTGCCTGTACGGTAGGAAGGACATCGTACAAGGACTGCCCGGGAACATGTAGGGCGGCCGTAACTGACAAGGGGAGCGCTTCCATCAGTTTCTGTTTGCAATATCTTTCTCGCCATCCTGGGTCCTTACAGCCTTCCGGAGCGAAACTATTTAAATCTCTAGACATCCGTTCGATGAAACACGAAAGGGATTCTCCTGCCCGCAAGGTTGGCTGGTACTTCTGCCATAGGGTCGTCTTCTCAGTTTCAGAGAGGCCAAACTGTTTCAGGAGTTCGTTTTTGAAGGACTCCCAGTCCGTTGGTCGACCCCTCCATCCTAGTATCTTGTCGGCTGCTGCTCCGGTTATCTTCTGGTTGGCCAGTATAATCCGATGTCTATCGGACCGTCCTGCAGTTGCATCCTCGACGACCCCCAAGAAGGCTTCAATCGAAAAGTATCCCTCAGCGGGGTGGGAATCATTGAACTCGACAATCGGAATCGTTGGTACCAGAAGATCACGCGCTCGCACTGGTTCTATTGGAGGAGGTCCCGCGTCAATTTCCGACCGAGTTGAGGTTGTAATATCACTTCTATTGTTCTGATCTTTCTGCATGTATCTACGTATTTCCGCCATTTCGCGCATGAGTGTTTGTATGTATATTGGTGCGCCCATTCCCAAATTCTCTTCCCCGAGTACCGATTCTACAATAGCTGCGGCATTCCTTTCGCCTCCCTCTCTTTCTCCGTCACCTCCACTCGACGTCGAACTTCTCGTGTTAACCATTGTCACTAATCTCTTTTGTTTCCACTTTTTAAAAAAATCTCACGTCGGCTAAAATCACTTAGCACAGACGTTAATCGTTAATATTATTATTATTACTACCCCACACCTGACACCATTTAATATGACCTGATCTAGGTTGTATTAAGGGGGGTTCACACTTCACATCTTGGGGGAAACAAAGATAGAGAAAATCCATTCTATAGTTAACACAATTTGAGAGGGAAGGTCATGCACAAATAATAGCCGAATTGATCGTTTTATACATGCTGTATTATCTTAAGTTTACAAGGGCTGCCCTTAATTATGATTACGTTACGTTACAAAGAAAAAGCCCTCAGAAAAATGGTACTCTGGTCGGCACGCATTGTGACACCTGGCACTCTCTGTCCCCTCCAAAACCAGACTAACGCCCATAGGCGCTTTCCCCATCGCCCATAGATGGGCATCGCGATGCCTGATCAATGATTGGTTGTTTTGACCGGAAAGTCTCATGAGAACCAACAGGGAGAGATTTTGGGGACGCTAACTTTTAACGAACATTTTTTGAGTGCCCAAGCCACGCCGATAACGACATTTTTCCATAGTGCCATATCGTAACCGTCTTCTCTAACAAAGAAGAAAAATCTGTTGACACTCACTCACCCTAATCAGTAACAACCTGACTGTGATTAGCTCATATATATATATATATATATATATATATATATATATATATATATATATATATATATATATATATATATATATATATTTATATACTGTATATATATACACACACATACATAGAGTGTGTTTCTGTACATGTATACATACATATAATGTACATATGTATATATTATATGTATACACACATATATATATATATATATATATATATATATATATATATATATATATATATATATTCAGTATATGTTTTATATACATCTATTAAATATATTAATATATATCCCCTTGTTCAAATTAAACATAATCGTACATATTTTATATGACGAGTCTCTTTCCTGTTTGATATATGTCACTGCTCCCTCGGTACCTCCCTCCTCTGTAGTTAAACTCGTTGCTCTGTTTTAGCAATTGTTTTTGACAGGTACAGAAACTCCCGTATAGTTTTTATCCTCTCTTTCTCTCAGAAGGGTCCTCGATTGCCAGCTGGGAACGTAACCAATAACGCCACGAGAGACAGAGAGAGAGAGAGAGAGAGAGAGAGAGAGAGAGAGAGAGAGAGAGAGAGAGAGAGAGAGAGAGAGAGAGAGAGAGAGCAATTGTTTGTCTATAAGAGTGCGAGTGCATGTGTCTCGAGATACAAAGTTAAAGTTTGACAAATTCTGAATGATTAAGAAATTGTGAAGGATAAAGTAGGGAAAGGAAATTACTCTTTAGATTATTTTTTGTTTTGTTTACCTTTTGTTCTTTTAACAAACTAAACTTTAAATCCCATTATTTTTACATCATTCTACGATAACTTGAAAACCTATCGTCTCATTAATTCCCTAAGACTCTGTTCTTACTTTGTCAGATAGAATTGATTCGCTAGAGGAAAAATTTCTCTTTTCTGTACTCGAACTATTTTTGTGAAGATGCCTCTTGAACGAGTCTTTTTTATGATTAAAGTTTTCTAAATGTTTTTTTTTTTTTCAGTTGTAGCTTTTTCTGAAAATTTAGATTGACGTCAACCTATTACTTGTTCAAGATTTTTATTTGTTAAGTTATCTATGTTGGCTGGCCTTTTGCATTAAACGTGAAACAATAAAGGGTACCTGATAACTTATATTAAGGACAAAGGATACTTAGATTCACTCAAAACTTTATTTCCTTTTGGTACATTATTATAAAAAGTTTAACATAATCTTGAAATTCTCAATAGAAAACTATGAAATCCTTTTTTGGCCCTAAAGTAAACTACTCTTCCAACGCCAGCTTCTGCAACCTCTCGGTGTTTTCCTCCAAAAGATTTACTCGCATTTGCAACTCCTCATTCTGTTTAGTTACAACACACAGAGTATCACTCTGTTTCAAAAGATCATCTTTCAAAGTCTGGCACTCTTTGCTGTGACAGAGGACCTCCTCTCTCAGTTCTCGTAACTTTGAGAATTGCTGGTTACATTTCGTTGAAATAATCTGGAGTTGTTCTTGTTGGTGTTGAATGAGGCCGTTCCTTTCTGCTATTTCCTGCTTCTTCCAGGCAATGTGTCCAATCAAGTGGAGCTTCTCTTGGTGCCACCTTCGACTTACAAGACGCCAGCTCTTAGTTACCCTTTTCAATTCAACCAGTTCTTCGTTCTGCTCCAGAAGTAAACAGGACATATCCTCGCATTCAGATTCTCGCCATTCGAGAAGATCTTCTAGCGAGGCTTTCTCTTCTTCAAGATCCAAGATGGCCAAAGACAGGTCCTTCGTAATCTTCTTGAAGATCAGCAACAGTCTATGAAGGACCTCGAGAAGACGGTCCATACGGAGGATTTCCAGATCTTGCCATTCCATCTGGGCCTCTTGATGGTCACACCTTTCAGTCAGCTCTTGGACTTTGGTCTTCAGCTCTTCCTTCTGGGCAGCGATAGCTTCCTTTTCCTCCCTCTGGTCGACCAGCATCCGAACCAGGACATCCTTCTCACGCCTTACATCTTCCAGGGAGTTTGAAGAATTTGGAATTTGATCCATTTCTTCGTTTGGTTTTCCCAGAATGTCTTCGACTGGATGACTCTGCTTGCATCCCATTTCTCCGCTTTCGAGTTCCATTTCACAAAAGCGGGTTCTCATAGTGGCTTTCAAAGCGTCTGTTCTCTGCGCGTTTTATAGAAGCCAGCAAGAAATTTTCTTTCTCAAGTTTCTTTGTTTTTCTTTAAAATTTCAATATATTTCGTATGAGTAAAATAAAATTTTCTTTCTAAAAGTCGGAAATTCTCTTTTTCTTTAAGCCACAATTTTGAGGCCTGAAGATCTCCCACTCCAAACATTCACTGTCGGTCTCAATGGCCAGACATGTTTGTACATACATTTAAATGTATGAAGAAACTAATTATGCTTTCAGGAAATACTTACTCCAGCCACATTATGCACTCACAACACAGACAACCACATGCACGCAATTACACACACACACGCGCGTGCAATATTAAGTCTGGAAAAGAACCAATGAAATAGTCAATATCTCTTCCATCCTCCAAGTAATTATATAGGAATAAAATGGTTCTTGTTTTTATTTTTATTTTCTTACAAACAGTTGTTCTTATCGACCCCTTCTCTCTCTCTCTCTCTCTCTCTCTCTCTCTCTCTCTCTCTCTCTCTCTCTCTCTCTCTCTCTCTCTCTCTCTCTCTCTCTCTTTATATATATATATTTATATATATGCAAATCTATATATATACATAAATATATATATACTGTATATATATATATATATATATATATATATATATATATATATATATCTTTATTTATATATATATATATATATATATATATATATATATATATATATGTATATACTGTATATTATATATATGCAAATTTATATAGATATACAGTATATATATATATATATATATATGTATATATATATATACACACACATATATATACTGTATATACATATATATATATATATATATATTTATATATATACGGTATATATATGCATATATATATATATATATATATATATATATATATATATATATATAATGTACTGTATATATACAGTATATATATATATGTGTGTATATATATATATATATATATATATATATATATATATATATATATATATATATATATATATATATATATATATATATACAGTTAGTTAGTTAGTATTAACCATATGGAAATATAAAAAAAACTAATAGACGATTCTAAGATAAAAAGACTCATAAGGCTGATTAATTGTCACAGCAAATGAGGAACTCCCACAGACGTGGGACAACCAGAGCCAGAGAATCCGTAGAGAGAGAGTCTGCTGTCAGATATCGTCCTCATGATACTAATCTACGTCGGGAATTAAATGAAATACTTGCAGAGATTAGGCAAAGCATCTACTAAGATCACCAATGATGCTCTTTTATGCCAGCTTCGCCATCTATCTGTTTGAAGTAATCTATAACATCGTTTCAGATCTATCTATTTGTCAATCAACGCGGCGACACATTTTCCCTGTAAGAGCATGTATCTGGATATATATGTATATATATATATATATATATATATATATATATATATATATATATACATATATATATATATATGTATATACAATATATATACAGTATATATATATATATATATATATATATATATATATATATATATATATATATATATATGTATATACAATATATATACAGTATATATATATATATATATATATATATATATATATATATACACATATATATACAGTATATATATATATATATATATATATATATATATATATATATATAATATACAGTTTATATATACGGTATATATTTTATATATATATATATATATATATATATATATATATATATATATATATATATATGTATATATATATATAATGTATACAGAATATATATACGGTATATTTTATATATATATATATATATATATATATATATATATATGTATATATATATATTTATATACATATATATATATATAAATATATATATATATATATATATATATATATATATATATATATATATATATATATATATCTTTCCGGTCACGTTGAGGGCATTACCAGACATAGCTACTTGGTCTCTCCCCGACCCTCGATTAGGGGGGATGGAGTAGTCATACCTTACTGAGATAGGTTACCCCAAGAGGTATACTCGGAAACCTCAACTGCCGTTTAGTAGTTAGGAAAGGGGGAAGGGGTGGGAAGGGCTGAATCTGCATGTGTGCATATTCAAATATTTAGCCGTCATTTTTGACGGGTCGCGTACACTAGTACCTACGATTTACGTATATATATATATATATATATATATATATATATATATATATATATATATATATATAAATATATATATATATATATATATATGTGTATACATATATATATATGTATATATATACAGTATATATATGTATATATATATATATATATATATATATATATATATATATATATATATATCTACTATATATATATATATATATATATATATATATATATATATATATATATATATATATATATATATATATATCTACTATATATATATATATATATATATATATATATATATATATATATATATATATACATGCATACATACATACATACTCAACTTGCCACCCCGTTATGCAGCACCGTAGACCAATTTCTGGAATATAATCAACAAAGAATCTTCTTCTTCTTCTTCTTCCAATTTTGTATTTTGTACCAACAGCCATCAGAGGACCCCTCGATGCCCTGTCATTGTCCCTTTTTGATGTCTGATTTTGGTCGCTTAGGACAATCCCTCTGATCCTTCCTTTCGGAGAATCTGATCTATTTAGAAACGTTTCCGGAGTTAACGAGACGAGATCAAAGCTTCCGCCTGACGTCACTGATGACCCTGGAAGTATTGAGGACAAAGGAAGGCAACGAGAGAGAGGGACATTGCATTATGGGTAATGGGGATTCTATGATGGCAAAGGAGAGGTAAATTCTTCCTCGTTACTTTATATATTCCGTATTTAAAGAAAGAAATGGGCTTTTATGCCATGTACAAGTTCTCTCGTTTGCTGAAAGTCTCGT
>NC_090744.1:25708557-25716057 GCF_036898095.1 Palaemon carinicauda
AAGGAAGCGTCAAGAGACTGAATAGGAAGATGAAAAGATAATTAATACTATGATTTATTACTTTCATTATTAAGTAAAGCCTGCATCGCACTCGGCGATCGAACTTGGGCATTGAAATAAGTGTTCAGTGATGTATTATTATAATGATGGTATGGTATATAGGATGTAGGGTATAAATATTATACTATTAACACATTGTTTACTCATATCTGATTTGGTGTCAATAACCTTAGAGGTCAGGGCACCAGAAAACTCCAAATCAATCGATCAATCAATCAAATTAACTGGGCAAGTCGCTCACTTCCAAACGAACCCCCTTCCCTGGTGACGATTGCTCAATGCTCAAAGGTCCTAGTCTAGCTGGCTTCACCCTCCCCTAGGCAAAAGGAAATATTTCCTTAGCATTGACTCTTTGTATTATTATGATTTTATTTGATGTTTCATGACTTAATGTCCAACACCTTATAGGTGTTCCCCAGGTAAGCTCTTCAAGAAATCCATTACTCTCGTTATGTGTTCAATCGGTCTTTAGCATATTTACTTCTTTATTTGTAGTTATGAAATTATTGTAAACACCGGGAGAACAAATGTAAGAAATATTGTCGTCTTAGTATATTGTTTTTTAACTTCCACCAGAAGGATCTTATCATAACTACGAGACCTTTAAACCTCGAACATGTGGGGATGGGGTTGGGATATAATCAGGTGGTGGTTAAAGATGATGGTGGAGAGGTGGTAATTGAGTGACCTTAATGTATGGCTTTACGAGGTTTGCTTATCAACATTTGTGAAGTGATGATGTGATGATGATGATGATGGTAATACCCTTATTGATAACAATTAATATCAGCGATTCCATGAAATAAATCAAATTGTTATTCATTTATTATTTTTACATGCAATATGGCATAAAATGCATCCAAATGAAATTATGGCGATGTTTGAAAAACTATTGCTGGTAACTCAACTAAGTCTTGACATATATGCAAATCCTATACTAGATTAGGGTATCCTATAGTGTCTTCTCAGTCTAGAATAATTAAATATTACAATTGCTAATTTGTAGCCGTGATGACTAATAAAAACATCGGTTACAAAACTTGGCGTGTAACTTTTGTTTTGGGTACCATACCTGTATAGTCCAGGCTAAAGATGTGGCTTGGGCTGGTTTTAGATATTCACACTAATTGTCCAAAGAATCGATAACCAACAAATTTTGTGGTCGCCGGCCTTTCAAAACCAAACCAAGATGCAAGAAAAGTGTAAGATCAAAATTATTGATTTATTTCTTCCGGTAACAAAGTAACAAAGTTTTCGTAATTAGGGATATCATTTTCAATAATTGAACTGTTAATTGTCGGAATGTGATGTGTCATATATGATTTACAAATAGCTTTAATCTTTACAAGCTGAACCGAAAACAAATCCTAAATAGCAGATAGACGGACAGCAATACTTAATAGCCACAATTCATGACAATGGTATCAACAAAGTTATGATTGATTTTGCTCGGTGTTTCTTAAACATAGGTGCCTGTTCCCTTAAGAGGTGTGTGGTCGATTCTTAACCATATGAATATGAATAATTAGAACAAAAATATTTCGTTTTATTCGCAGGTTTATTTTTTTTCCTGTGAAAACAGTGATACAGCATTTGTCCTAGAAGCAATTTTTCATTTAATACACATCGGATCCACTTTATATCATAGCATTTACGCGTTTTTTCTCTTGTATTTCAACACTTTATGGGTGCAATAATTCTATGCTGATTTGAAAAGAGAGCATGCAGTGAAAAAAGGTTAAGAACCACTGATAGCTATGAGCGTTCATGAAATAAAATGCGACATTGGTTCCTTACTGCTGTTACGATTCAATAAAAGGGAATATGCCTGGGGGGTGGGGTGTCAGTGAAGTAACAAACCATCCATAACCAAACCGCGATTTGATTAAAAAAAAAAAAAATGAAACCACGTGACCAGGGATCGCCTAAAAACCAACCAATATCACACGTGGTTTAGGTTTGCTTGTGTTTTTAGGTAGTTACAGAACATCTTATTGGAATAGTCAGTTCCCACAGTATTTAAGGATGTTCTATAGAGAAATGTATTAAGGAATTAATATATATAATTGTGATTATACCTTTCGATCACTATTATCGAAAACGATTGATTTCTTATAGGAATAAGAGATAAGACCTCTTTATCTCTCTATATATATATATATATATATATATATATATATATATATATATATATATATATAAATATATGTATATGTATACAGTATATATATATATTAATCATCGCATTTCTTTGAGTGCTTTTGGTAATTTCTCTACGCCTCACATTCGAACCATCAAACGATGTCTTGGTTATTTAAACGTCGGCCACCTTTCAGGGCAAGAAGGGCATGATCTCTCCAACTCAGGTCTGTCGAGGCGACACCGGTTTTGTTGCTGGGTGTACTTTCTGTTGCATTTACCCTCGGCTATCTTGCATCATCTGCTGTCATTGTAAATTGCCTGGCGCTTATGACCAAGCACGGGCTCTTTCAATTCTGCAGCCCGTATTGCATCGTCTACAAACATCAGGATTTCCATCCCCTGATTCTACATTCTTAACCCTACAAAGTAACACCATTTAATCTAGATAGATATATTAGATAGATAGTAGGTTGTAGTGGCCTATTGGAAACGTCCTTGACTAGCTTCTGCTGGACTCGAGTTTGAGCCTTGCTCAAGTTTCTTGTAGCGTCTGCAACCTCAACATCCTTGTGAGCTAAACATGGAGAGTTTGGGGAAGCCATTGCTTGGCCCTCCTTGGTCATAGCTTGGATGGAGACGGGCCTTGGGCGCTGATCATATATATATATATATATATATATATATATATATATATATATATATATATATATATATATATATACATATATATATACATATATATATACATATATATATACATATATATATACATATATATATACATATATATATATATATATATATATATATATATATATATATATATATATATATATATATATGGTCAGTCTCTAGGGCATTGTCCTGCTAGGGCATTGCTACTGTCCTTTGCCTCTGCCATTAATGAGCGGTTTTTAAATCTTTAAACGAGTAACTCACCCGCCTACCTTTTCTAACACTTACCTTACGTCGCTCCAAAAAGTGTTGCTGTCTCTCAAACACTTTTTGTATCATACTCCTTCCGCCTTTCAACGCTTCTTCTTGTTCGATTCTATCATCAGCATTTTACTTGGCCTATGTATGCCTCATACAGCTTTTTCTGTCTTTCAATCTTACCACATATTTCATGACAAACCTTCTGCCTGGATTGAATGAAGTATTCATAAACCTTTGCAAGACCAAAGGAAAAAGGTAAAAAGATCTTTTTTTTTTTTTACAATTACAAACTAAGATTTCTAATTCATCTTGAACCTTTTTCACTTAATTTTCTCGTTCCCTGCCCTTACTTGTATGCAGAAATCAAACAATGCCTCAACTTTTGAATGAATGAAGTTCTTTCGAAGTTTGTTTTCCCACTCCGGTGCAGAGAGAGAGAGAGAGAGAGAGAGAGAGAGAGAGAGAGAGAGAGACGGGGGAATTCTGAAACCAAGGTGAGTTTCGAAGAAGGGAGTTTATGATCGAAGAAATCTCAGAAAACAAGTTTAGGCCTCTTAAATTCCAAAAGAATTTGAAACATGGAAAACCTAGGAGAAGTTTCAATCGTATCAATTAAAAAGATTCTGTCTGTGAGGAAACTTTTGTCGATAAGAAAAAAAAACGAACCCCGATCAATGCAAGACATAGTGATAGTGCAAGTAGTTGTGGTAGCTTATTGGAAACGTGCCTGTCTTGTATTCAGCTGGACTGGGGTTCAAGTCCCGCTCAAGATCGATAGCTTCTAGTAGTGTCGGCAACCTCACCATTCTTGTAAGATAAGGATGCTGGGGATTGGCGGGAGCCAATCAACAGCCCTTATCTAGCCCTCCTTGGTCCTAGCTTTAGTGGAAAGGAGGCCCGGTCAGTCTCTAGGGCATTGTCCTGCTTGCTAGGGCATTGACACTGTTCATAGTCTCTGCCATTCATGAGAGAAAAAAAAAGAAATATGTATTTGAGGGGAGCCAATCAACAGCCCTTACCTAGCCCTCCTTGGTCCTAGCTTTAGTGGAGAGGAGGCTTGGTCAGTCTCTGGGGCATTGTCCTGCTTACTAGGGCATTGACACTATTCATAGCCTTTGCCATTCATGAGTGAAAAAAAAAAAAACAAATATGTATTTGAGGGGAGCCAATCAACAGCCCTTACCTAGACCTCCTTGGTCCTAGCTTTAGTGGAGAGGAGGCCTGGTCAGTCTCTAGGGCATTGTCCTGCTTGCTAGGGCATTGACATTGTTCATAGACTCTGCCATTCATGAGACAAAAAAAAAACAAATATGTATTTGAGGGGAGCCAATCAACAGCCCTTACCTAGACCTCCTTGGTCCTAGCTTTAGTGGAGAGGAGGCCTGGTCAGTCTCTAGGGCATTGTCCTGCTTGCTAGGGCATTGACATTGTTCATAGACTCTGCCATTCATGAGAGAAAAAAAAAACAAATATGTATTTGAGGGGAGCCAATCAACAGCCCTTTCCTAGACCTCCTTGGTCCTAGCTTTAGTGGAGAGGAGGCCTAGTCAGTCTAGGGCATTTTCCTGCTTGCTAGGGCATTGACACTGTTCATAGCCTTTGCCATTCATGAACTGAGAAAATCAAACAAAAATGTATTCAGAGAGAATGGATCCGTTAATTGTCCTCAGCGTGGCTCCGAGATGCCAATTAGTGTCCTCGCCGAGGATTAATCTAATTCCAGGTTTCCTTGCAAGTGGCGCCAACCTGAGGCACCGCTGAATTATGCAGATCGGATAATGGTAATTTTTCAGCCAGTTGTTAGGAAATACTCTTCATTATTTAAGAAATATGTGGTAGATACTTTCAAGGATGATGTAGGATCTAAGATTGAAATGAAATTGACAGGGATGAAAGATTTATATTCTTTTGTTCAGTTACACATTTCCATGTTTATATATTTCTCTAATGTTGGTTGGTTGTGGGTGATCAGTCTAAAGTCTCCCACCATCACCAATGCTCAATGGTCAGCGTGGTGATAAAATGGCAAAACTCCAAACATTAATAAGGACATGTCTGAGGCATTTGGCCTTCAGTGGACTAGGAGCGATTGCATTGATTGCTGCTTATATGTATGTATATATATATATATATATATATATATATATATATATATATATATATATATATATATATATATATATATATATATATATCATCACCATCATCTCCTCCCACGCCTATTTACGGAAAGGGCCTCGGTTAGATTTCGCCAGTCGTCTCTGTCTTGAGCTTTTAATTGGATACTTCTCCATTCATCATCTCCTACTTTGCGCTTCATAGTCCTCAGCCATGTAGGCCTGGGTCTTCCAACTCTTCTAGTGTCTTGTGGAACCCAATTGAACGTTTGGTGAACTAATCTCTCTTAGGGAGTGAGAAGAGCTTACCCAAACCATCTCCATCTACCCCTCACCATGATCTCATCCACATATGGCACCTGAGTAATCTCTTATAGTTTAATTTTTAATCCTCTCCTGCCATTTAACTCCAAATATCTTTCTGAGGGATTTGTTCTCAAACCTTCTAAATCTATTGGAGATCGTTTCATTATCATACCATGACTCATTTCCATAGAGTATATATATATATATATATATATATATATATATATATATATATAAAATATATATATATATATATATATATATATATATATATATATATATATATATATATATATATATATATATACATATATACACACACACACACATATATATATATATATATATATATATATATATATATATATATATATATATATATATATGTATCATGTATTTGTATATATAATGCGTGAATGAAGCGATACGATTAGCATAAGAGTAAAAAAAGAGAGAGAGAGAGAGAGAGAGAGAGAGAGAGAGAGAGAGAGAGAGAGAGAGAGAGAGAGAGAGAGAGAGAGAGAGAGATGAGTAATATGAAAAAAATGTTAAAATTACCAGTGTAATTGGGAATCTAAAAATGCAAAGTAGGTATTGTCGCTTAGAAATCTAACCTGAGGCTGACTTTTTTTCCTTCCTCTTTCAAATGCAAATGACGTCGTTTTGACATCGTTTCGCAGCCTTTATACCTTACTCGGCTAATGTCACCTGGCGGTGTGTGGTGTTTTTTTTTTTTTTTTTTTTTCTTTTCTTTCACTACTCTATGAATAAAATTGTGGCCAGGAAGTTTCACAGATAAGCAAACAGACAAACGGACAAGCAGACAAAGTTGGGAGGAGGTTATATTTTAGCCCCGAAAACATAACTTCCTCCCAATTTCGTTGGCGGAGGTAATTATAATGTGTGATGTTTATAAATCCACGTTATTTGTTTACAAATGTAGTTGTCGAAGTGACATTCTATGTAGCGTGGTTACAAATCTCGAGTTGACACAGTTTAAACACACTTGACTTGTTTACAATTCTAGAGACCAAAAGTTTGATATTAATATGTGTGAAGTCTTTAAAGATTTATAAACAAAAGTTATCATTTTGTTAACCCCTCAACTGCACTGTTAAAATTTGCATTGAAAAAATGGCAAATGCCTGGCAGCATTTATTCCAGGATTTTTACGGTTTTAAAAACTTGTATTTTGACGTGGAGTGATTACGGTCACCAACCCGTAAAATATAATAACAAAGTATGGTGAAATTACGGTCGCCTGTATTTTACTGAGATAATGCTGAGAACAGTATATTATTACTGAAAATTTCCGATTAAAATAAATTTTTTTAACAGTTTTTAACAGATTTTCGTTTTATTTAAATAGCGGAAATCCTTGCGAAGCTATTGTGAGAATTTCAGAATTTCACTAAAGCTTAAAACTATCTTTTCAGATTTTCTCCCCTCAGCTTTCATATTTTTTCTTTATTTTATAATCTAATACTTATGTTATTAAGTATACTTTTAATTTATTTATGTTAATTAGTGATTCGTCTTATTCCATTCATATATTCTAGCAGAGTATTTTTCAAGATATCTATTTTTCTGAAAGCAGGTACTGAACCATAAGAATTTAGTATTCTGTGTGTGTATGTATGTTTGTATCCCAAATGTACCGACATAAATGATCCGTTATGCGATTTTCTTCCTTTATTATATCAATAAATTATTATGCTTGCACAGAGAGGACACCCTCAGACGGGTTTCTAATAATAAAAAGACGACTCTATCTATAGTGTAGCTGCAGATTTCCACCTTCCCCAATCTGCTGACTTTGCTGAATTTTTGGAAATCTCCAGCAATAAAACCTTCCCTTTAATAACACGTGTCCCACAACTATAAAGTCACATAGTTAATGAGTCCAAGACTTTATTACAATTAGTATATATATATATAT
>NC_090744.1:25718557-25723557 GCF_036898095.1 Palaemon carinicauda
GAGTCTCTCTGAGGATGAGAGCTTGAAATGGTATTTAGTGGGAAGTCTCTCTGAAGACAAGGGCTTGATGGGATATAGTGGGGAGTCTCTCTGAGGACGAGACCATAAATTGGGATTTAGTGGAGAGTCTCTCTGAAGACGAGACCTTGAAATAGGATTTAGTGGTGAGTCTCTTTGAAGACGAGAGCTTGATGAGATTTAGTGGGGAGTCTCTCTGAGGACGAGATTTGAAATAGGATTTAGTGGAGAGTCTCTTTGAAGACGAGAGCTTGATGGGATTTAGTGGGGAGTCTTTCTGAGGACGATGCCCTGAATTGGGATTTACTGGGGAGTCTCTCTGAAGACGAGAGCTTAATGGGATTTACTGGGAAGTCTCTCTGAGGACGACACCTTGAAATGGGATTTAGTGATGAGTCTCTTTGAGGACGAGACCTTGAAATGGGATTTACTGGGTAGTCTCTCTGAGGACGAGACCTTTAAATGGGATTTACTGGGGAGTCTCTCTGAAGACGAGAGCTTAATGGGATTTACTGGGGAGTCTCTCTGAGGACGAGACCTTGAAATGGGATTTACTGGGTAGTCTCTCTGAGGACGAGACCTTGAAATGGGATTTACTGGGGAGTCTCTCTGAAGACGAGACCTTGAAATGGGATTTACTGGGGAGTCTCTCTGAAGACGAGAGCTTAATGGGATTTACTGGGGAATCTCTCTGAGGACGAGACCTTGAAATGGGATTTAGTGGTGAGTCTCTTTGAAGACGAGACCTTGAAATGGGATTTACTGGGTAGTCTCTCTGAGGACGATAGATTAATGGGATTTAGTGGAGAGTCTCTCTGAAGACAAGGGCTTGATGGGATATAGTGGGGAGTCTCTCTGAGGACGAGACCATAAATTGGGATTTAGTGGGAAGTCTCTCTGAAGACGAGACCTTGAAATAGGATTTAGTGGTGAGTCTCTTTGAAGACGAGAGCTTGATGAGATTTAGTGGGGAGTCTCTCTGAGGACGAGATTTGAAATGGGATTTAGTGGAGAGTCTCTTTGAAGACGAGACCTTGATGGGATTTAGTGGGGAGTCTTTCTGAGGACGATGCCCTGAATTGGGATTTAGTGGTGAGTCTCTCTGAGGACGAGAGCTTAATGGGATTTACTGGGGAGTCTGTCTGAGGACGAGAGCTTAATTAATGGGATTTACTGGGGAGTCTCTCTGAGGACGAGACCTTGAAATGGGATTTAGTGGGGAGTCTCTTTGAAGACGAGAGCCTTATGGGATTTACTGAGGAGTCTCTCTGAGGACGAGACCTTGAAATGGGATTTAGTGGGGAGTCTCTTTGAAGACGAGAGCTTTATGGGATTTACTGGGGAGTCTCTCTGAGGACGAGACCTTGAAATGGTATTTACTGGGGAGTCTCTCTGAGGACAAGAGCTTAATGGGATTCACTGGGGAGTCTCTCTGAGAACGAGACATTGAAATGGGATTTATTGGGGAGTTTCTTTGAAGACGAGAGCTTTATGGGATTTAGTGGGGAGTCTCTCTCAAGTGCGGATATCATTAATGAGAAATGATACTTTCCCAGTTTTGTAAATCTTATTTTTTTTTTCTAGAGATTTTCATTTCAGGTTTTTTTCTTGTTCATTATTATTTACTGCAGATAAGCTCACACATACTGTAAATGTGTATGCACATACCAACATATAATTACATATATAAACATGTATATCTTTTCCTGAATTATATGCTTTTTGGTTTTCAACAAATATTTTTAGCTTGAGTATATTTGGCCAACTCCTTGCACCATGGTGTACATACTGGAGAGAAACTGCGGAGACTAGTGCAAGTTTTTGAAAGACTTTGCCAATATAGATAGTGAAGAGTAAATGCAATTAAGAATGAGGATATTCAGATAAGGTAGTTAAAATCCTCCTTGACTGACAAGATCAGATCCTCCCTGATTGAGAAGTTCAGATTCTCCTGGATTGACAAGTTCATACTCTCCCTGACTGAGAAATTGAAATGCAATTAAGAATGAGGTTATTCAGATTAGACAGTTCAGATTCTCCCTGATTGATAAGCTCAGATTCTCCCTGATTGACTATTTCTGATTTTCCCAGATTGACAAGTTTAGATCCTCCCTGATTGACAAGTTCAGATTCTCCTTGGTTAACAACTTCAGATTCTCCCTTATTGAAAAATTCAGATACTCCCTGATTTTCAGATTGTTTCGGATTAACTAGTTTAGATCCTCCTTGACTGACAAGTTTAGATTTTTCCTGATTGACAAGTTTAGATCCTCCCTGACTAAAAAGTTTAGAGTCTGCCTGATTGTCAAGTTTAGACTCTCCCTGATTAACGTTCAGATTCTCTCGGATAAACTAGATCAAGTCCTCCCTGATTGACAATTTTAGATTCACCTTGATTTACAAGTTTTGATTCTCCCTGATTGACAAGTTCAGACTCTTTCGGATTGACAAATTCATATCCTGCCTGAGTGTCAAGTTCAGATCCTCCTTAACTGACAAGTTCATACCCTCCGTGACTGACAAATTTAGATTCTCCCTGATTGACAAGGTCAGATACACCTTGTTTGACAAGTTTAGATTTTCCCTGATTGACAAGCTCAAATTCTCCTTGATTGACAAGTTTAGATTCTCCCGGATTGACAAGTTCAGATCTTCCCTGACTGATAAGTTCAGATCCTCCATGACTGACAAGGTCAGATCCTCCATGATTAATAAGTACAGATCCTCTCTGACTGACAAGTTGAGATCCTCCCTGACTGATAAGTGCAGATCCTCCCTTACTGAGCCAGATCCTCTCTGATCGACAAGTTCAGATCCTCCCTGACTGAGAAGTTCAGATCCTTGCTGATTGACAAATTTAGATCCTCATTGACTAACACGTTCAGAATCTCCCTGACTGACAAGTTTAGATTCTCCCTGGTTGACCAATTCAGATTCTCCTTGACTGACAAGTTCAGATCTTCCATGACTGATAAGTTCAGATCTTCCCTGACTGATAAGTTCAGATCTTCCCTGACTGATAAGTTCAGATCCTCCATGACTGACAAGTTCAGATCTTCCATGACTGATAAGTTCAGATCTTCCCTGACTGATAAGTTCAGATCCTCCATGACTGACAAGTTCAGATCCTCCCTGACGGATAAGTTCAGATCCTCTCTGACTGACAAGTTCAGATCCTCCCTGACTGATAAGTGCAGATCCTCTCTTACTGAGCCAGATCCTCCCTAATCGACAAGTACAGATCCTCCCTGACTGAGAAGTTCAGATCCTCCTTTACCGACAAGTTCAGATCCTTGCTGATTGACAAATTTAGATCCTCATTGACTAACACGTTCAGAATCTCCCTGACTGACAAGTTTAGATTCTCCCTGGTTGACCAATTCAGATTCTCCTTGACTGACAAGTTCAGATTCTACTTGATTGACAAGTTCAGATTCTCCCTGACTGATAAGTTCAGATCCTTCCTGAATGACAAGTTCAAATTTTCCTTGACTGACAAGCTCAGATTCTCCATGAGTGATAAGTTCAGATCCTCCCTGACTGACAAGTTTAGATTCTCTCTGACCTACAAATTTAGGTCCTTCCTTACTGACAAGTTCAGATTATTCCTGATGGACAATTTCAGATCCTCCTTGACTGAGAAGTTTAAAATCTTTCTGATTGACAAGTTCAGGTCCTCTTTGACATTTTGGCCATTACATGATTGATGATCCCTGTTTTATGGAGACTTGATCCAGCAATGGGTTACATTTTGGTAGACTCCCACCCACCCATTTCATCATCAGTCCCTTCCCCCACCCCCGGTTATCGATCAACCCTCTTTCACCCCCCCCCCCTCCAAAAGAAAAAAAATATTCATGTGAACGCTGAAGTCATCAAAAAAAAAAAAAAAAGATTTCTTCTTTCTCAAATTGTCTAGTTCCATGATTCTTTCTGTCCCTCCACCGCCGAGCTTTGGAACTTAGCTAATGCATCCATTTTCCTTTATTCCTGTTCAAAAGATTACCACCTTTCAAGAGGCTAGAGGACTTTTATTTTTTTCCCGGTTCTGCCTAATCATCTTCTGTATAAAAAGAAAGTGAAAAGACAAAAAGTATTCGGATGAGATGCAAGTAAACAGAAGCTCAAAACTATATTGTATGTCACTGCTCCCTCGGTACCTCCCTCCTCTGTAGTTAAACTCGTTGCTCTGTTTTAGCAATTGTTTTTGACAGGTACAGAAACTCCCGTATAGTTTTTATCCTCTCTTTCTCTCTGAAGGGTCCTCGATTGCCAGCTGGGAACGTAACCAATAATGCCACGAGAGAGAGAGAGAGAGAGAGAGAGAGAGAGAGAGAGAGAGAGAGAGAGAGAGAGGAGAGAGAGAGAGAGAGAGAGAGCAATTGTTTCTCTATAATAGTGAGAGTGCATGTGTCTCGAGATACAAAGTTAAAGTTTGACAAATTCTAAATGATTAAGAAATTGTGAAGGATAAAGTAGGGAAAGGAAATCACTCTTTAAATTATTTTTTGTTTTGTTTACCTTTTGTTCTTTTAACAAAATAAATTTTAAATCCCATTATTGTTGCATCATTCTATGATAACTTGAAAACCTATCGTCTCATTAAGTCCCTAAGACTCTGTTCTTACTTTGTCAGATAGAATTGATTCGCTAGGGGAAAAATTTCTCTTCTGTACTCGAACTATTTTTGGGAAGATGCCTCTTGAACGAGTCTTTTTTTTATGATTAAAGTTTTCTAAATGTTTTTTTTTCAGTTGTAGCTTTTTCTGAAAATTTAGATTTACGTCAACCTATTACTTGCTCAAGATTTTTATTTGTTAAGTTATCTATGTTGGTTGGCCTTTTGCATTAAACGTGAAACAATAAAGGGTACCTGATAACTTATATTAAGGACAAAGGATACTTAGATTCACTCAAAACTTTATTTCCTTTTGGTACATTTTATACAGAAAGTTTAACATAATCTTAAAATTCTCAATAGA
>NC_090744.1:25743557-25746057 GCF_036898095.1 Palaemon carinicauda
TTTTTTTTTTTTTTTTTTTTGACACCGCCGAAAATAAATAGTACCTTCTCGGGGTTTAAAATTAAATATATTATAAGACTAACATGAGTATTACCTTCATTACTCTCTCTCTCTCTCTCTCTCTCTCTCTCTCTCTCTCTCTCTCTCTCTCTCTCTCTCTCTCTCTCTCTCTCCTCTCTCTCTCTCTCTTTAAAAAGTAGACAGATATAAATGATGCGCTGTCGAATTGATTAGAATAATGATAATAATTAGAATGATAAAATGAAAGTAACAATAATAATAACAATTGAATTCACCAATAAGTGAAAAAAGATCTTTCTATCATCTTGTATCTCAGTCTTAATTGTAAGAAGACAATTGAAGATAGCCGAGTAGAACGTATTTGTTTCAAATCTTCGTAGTTTTGCATTTCATGGAATATTTCGTTGACCATCAAGTGCCTTAAGTCTTTTCTCGTTTGTGTAAGTTTATATGAAACTACAGGTAAACATTATTATTATTATTATTATTATTATTATTAGTAGTAGTAGTAGTAGTAGTAGTAGTAGTAGTAGTAGTAGTGGTAATTTAGTAGTAGTATTAGTAGTAGTAGTAGTATTACTTGCTAAGCTATAACCCTAGTTTGAAAAGCAGGATGCCATAAGCCTAGGGGTTCCAACAGGGAAAATAGCCCAGTGAGGAAAGGAAACAAGGAAAAATGAAATGTTTAAGATGAGTAACAACATTCGAATAGATATCTCCTATATAAACTATATAAACTTTAACAAAACAAGATGAGAAACGAGACGGAACAGCGTGCCCGAGCGTACCCTCAAGCAAGAGAGCTCTAACCCAAGTCAGTGGAAGGCCATGGTGCAGAGGCTATGGCACTACCCAAGACTAGAGAACAATGGTTTGATTTTGGAGTGTCCTAGGGTTATATAAACCATTCCGTATTATTACCTCCGCCAACGAAGATGGAAGGAGGTTATGTGTTCGCCACTGATTGTGTGTGTGTGTTCGTGAACAGCTTCCTGGCCACAATTTTAATCGTAGAGTAATGAAACTTGCAGGGATTAACTAATGTAAAAAAGCTGGAAATTATTAAATTTTGGAAGGTCAAGGACAAAGGTCAAGCAAAATGTCCAGATCATGTAATCAGCCATAAGTTTGGACATCGTTATCACAGAGACTTCAAACTTGGTTGATATTTGAGTGTATGAAAATCCCCGCCAGTTCATACATGTTAGGTTCAAAGATCAAGATCAAGGTCGAGCAAAAGGTCGAGAAATAAGCTGCCGCGGCGGAGGTCTGCGCTCTACTGAGTGTCCCTCTAGATTTAACCTGTTACGAATTTCGCCTCAACCATTTAATAACTTTGTCACAATACTCGAAGTTTATGAATAAGAAAATACATACCATTGAAAATCTGAAGCTGGGATATGTTTCGGTAACATCTATCAACAAAAACATTTTTGTTAGCAATGATACACAAAAATATTATATTTCTATTTGCAATATTCAATAGATTTATTTTTCTTTTATTTACCGAAGTAAATCTCCCATTGATTGATTGATCTGCTAGGGCTAGTGAAAGTTCATCATCATCATCATCTATTCCTCCTACGCCTATTGCCGCAAAGGGCTTTAGTTAGATTTCGCCAGTCATCTCTATCTTGAGCTTTTAAATCAACATTTCTCCAAACGTTATTATTATTATTATTATTTTTATTATTATTATTATTATTATTATTGATATAACTAAAAATTATCATTATTAAAATTTAGATAATAATTATGATTTTAATAATTTTGATCATTTTGATATCAATAATAATTTCAACAACAATAATTTTGATAATTGTACCCACACTACCAAATGCCTTTTCTCTGCATCCGAGGATGGCACTGTAATATTTCTTGCCAATATTTCTTTTTATCGTAGAATGTATGCTCTCATATGTTTCCTTTGTCATATCGCCGAGCAAACACACACACACACACACACACACACACACACACACACACACTCCCATTTGTAGGGCCTCGTGCCCCAAAACCCTTGAAGGTATACCGCAGTCAAAATCTTGAAGTCTTGAAGCCTGTGCTGGCAAACTTTTTTCTATGTGTTCAATGTGAAATTAAGGATGAATGTGACAGTAACTTTATATGAAGGTTTTCATGTTGTCTTTCTTATGTTCAATGCTTACATGTGTTTAATATGATACAAATTTCTATAATTGACCCTTTATAATTATCCTTTTTCAAATGTAGCTATTCCTAGGTCCTTAAAAAGCTGACTATAGAATATACGGTATAATATCATTCTAAATGTATTGCTTTGTCTCAGAGGTTAAACTGTTCTCTCTCTCTCTCTCTCTCTCTCTCTCTCTCTCTCTCTCTCTCTCTCTCTCTCTTACTTGGCTCGTTTGATTTCCCGGCTCCTCGTTGCTCATTTCACAATGATTATGAACACTGCAATCTGCAGAAAGTTCATTGCCATAGTGACCTCCTACGCAGA
>NC_090744.1:25751057-25761057 GCF_036898095.1 Palaemon carinicauda
TTTGGGTAATTCCCACTGGGGGTTCTCCATTATCGACGAGATATATATATATATATATATATATATATATATATATATATATATATATATATATATATATATATATATATATATATATATATATATTACACTAAATATTCATTTGCGTCAAAAAGAAGTGTCATTTCCGAAGGAAACTTGTGTTTTTCTATAGGGTGAAGTTAATTTTTACGAGGAAAGATGCCCCGTCCGGAACTGCAATAATACCCTTTTTCATCAGTAACAGTGTGATTCTCTAATTTCTCGCCAAATACTTAAATCGTTAATTTCCTTGATAGTTTCCTTCTATTTTTTTATATTTTATAACCATGATTGTTAGTGCAAACCACCGGTTTTTGTTTATATGGTTTTACTACTAGTCATGTTATCATGCCTCCGATTTATAGGCCTATAGCTAGGTAAAGATGTAAATTGTAAAGAATTTGTAGTATGACAGTTGCATTTTTGGATGAATTCTTATCTTGCATGTGTTTATCATGGTAAACTGGGGTTTTGGGATTGGTTAAACGTACAGTGTAAGGTCATGGATTTGTCGTTGCCTAACCTAAACTAGGGTGCCGGCTCTTTCTCTTTACTTATGGGTGGGCTGTGTGTTGCCAGCTTGTTACTCCCTTCCCTAACCTAACTTACAATCTTCATAGCCTATCACTTAGTGAAATTAGAATGAATAATTGGTTAATGTTACACAATTGAATTAGGCTATTCCTAAAGTCTGGGAGGTGGAATGCTAGGGCTCTATTGTATCGAAGGGTGGGAGGTAAATTATTGGAAGTCCACTTCTCATAGTTGGGTAAGAATACAATTTGGTCGCTTTGAGCTGGATTATAGAGCTTTTTATGTCTTGTGTTTGTGAATGAATTCAGATAAATGTCATGGTCAATCATATGAAACATAATTTGTGGTAAAATTGAAGTTAAAAATCCTTTTACTCAATGAGTAAAAGGTAAATATACAGTTTAGACCAGAGACCTACATTGTCGATTGGATCCAAAAGACTCGACATAAGTCTATTTTTGACATAAGTCGGATTTTCACCTGATAATTTGACTTGCATGTACAGTACTGAACACGAAAAAGTACAGTACTTACAACCTGCTATCCTTTTATAAGATTGCTGATGTTGTTCCGTTCTACGTCCAACTACATTGTCTTGCTCAAACCAGCCACCGCTCGTTTTGAATACAGATATTTCTTTTTCTTTGTCTGCTGAAGTACTTGGGTCATTTAAAGATCGGGAAACAAAAACTTTGAATTTTCACATATGTTTTCAGTTATTGTCTCTAGCTAACTGTTTGGCATGATACGTATGAAAAGCCAGTTCGTGACGTTATCTACGGTATGACAGGTGGCCGTTGTTTCATCAGTGTAAGCACCACTCTCACAGCATCAATTGCTTTGATATCTTTCTTTTTAAGTATTGTGCTTATCATCAACATTGTATAATTTTACATTACCAAATCTGCCCCCTTTTACCTTCATCATACTCCTCAATACTGTACAGTAATTGATTTTTAGCATCTCGGGGTCCATTGTCTACATGCTGTACTTTACTGTTACTACTGTTAACTCGACTGTGAACAATAGCGATCACAGTTCTGTAAAGAAAACGCAGTCACAACTTTATTGAAGAACAGTGCTAAAGACGTTCACAAGATAACGTAAGGTAATGCTGGTATGAGTACTGTGGAGTGAGTATTTTAAGGTCTGAGCAGGGGATGGTGTTACGAGTAAAAAAAAAAAACAAAGGGATGTAAGAACCACAAGAATACTGGTTGGGTATCATATAGCTGCTGCCTAACTGTTTTCTGCACAGCGCATTATAGTACAGCACTGTATCATTATCTTTCCACAAAATTGTGACCTCATTGAAATTTTAGCTCTCAAACCCATACAATACTTTACTCGTGTATTGAATTGAAATTTCATGCTCATATTCAAATACCCATAAACCAAGGTGTTACTATACTTACATTAATAAGCCTTCATATGAATTACAGTACTTCATTGATATTGTACGAAGTAGAGACCAACGTAAGGTTGCGTTAAACAGCTTAATGTCAGTTATATTTTTGCATTCATTATTCAAGGATGAGCGACGTAAAGTCAGAAGTGATATAATGTCGCACAGATGTAAAGATTGATCTTTCTGCTCTGTAGTGTAGCATATTATTTTTCATGTGTGTGTGTTTCAAATGAATTTAACGGAAATTTTTACCGAAAATGGCTAATTTCTGAGTCACAAGATCACCTTGGGGTGCCACATTGGGAAATTTGAATTTTTGGGTGGGGGTTAGCTCAGAACAAGTAAAGTTTAGGATACTGTCAAACCTAACCTGATCCACATAACCTAACCTAGGTTGCTGAGTGGTCATAACTTCTTACTTAGGGGAGGGCTCTGTCTGCTTCTATTCCCCAACCAGATCTATGAAGTCATACCACTGAAAAGCTTCAATAAACTACCTGTGTACTTAGGCTAGGCCTATTATTCTTTAATTATTCAGAATAAAAAGTTGCAAATGGTGAGATTCCCCTTCTTGTGGTGTGAATTCCTTTTCTACATTAGAAAGCACTGATACACACCACAGAACTAAATCATTACCTTACTTGAACCTAAAGCTGGTTGGCACAAAAAAAAAAGAAAAAAAGGCAAAACCTTTAGATTGTAATAGTTGTATTTAATGTAACATTTACGGAAGCAGTCACTAATGTACACATTGCACATTATCCCAGTTCACCAGGGCAAACTTTCTGAATTTATGCTTAGCCTAAGTAATCTTGAAATATATAAACGAACCAGGTTTCAGTTAAATACAGGTATGCTGTACAGCATAACTTAACCAAAGCTACCTAACCTAATGTAGGGTGGAGTGCCCTGCTTGTCCCCTGTTCCCCAACCTTAGCTACAACTTGGTGTCTTTTAAAATAAACCACTCATGCGTTTAAGCTAGGACTATTACCATTTCCTTATTCAGAATAAGAAGTTGCAGACGGTGAGATTGACCTCCCTGTGGTGGGAATTCCTTTTCTTGCATTAGAAAGCACAAAATATTCTTGATGTTTACAGTTAAATTTAATAATGCATATTGCAGATTTAAAACATCATTAATTGAAGCTGGTTGGTCTAAAACAAAACTAACAACGTTTGATTTGAATGCTTAAATTTAGTGTAAAATTTACAGAATCGGAAAATCACGAGAACACACATCGAATGTCTGCACTAAACAAGATATCACTGTCCACTGAAGCTAATTTACGTTAATTAGATTTAAATTCCAAAACAGTCGCTAATTGAATAAATTCAAAATAAATGAATAAGCAGGTTTCTGCATCATTACCATTCCCATAATTCAATAAGAAAATTAGATATGGATTTGTTTTCTTAAATACAAGGTAACACTGAAAAGCAGAACCTGATAGTAAGCCACATCCAATGACCCCGCTCAGATCTCATCGGAAAATATTTCATTGTCATTAATTTCTGATAGGTTTTAGTATATACCTTGCACTTTTCATACTGAGATAATGCAATAACTGGTACATACAGTACATTGTACTTTTCTTACTGAGAAGATTTGATGATTAGTATGTAGGCTACATTGTACTTTTCATACTGAGAAGATTCAATAACTAGTACAGTAGTCTATGTACATTGTACTTTTCATACATCTGTATGAGGTTTATCCAGTGTGTTACTATATACGCTGAAGTACTCCCTAATCTGTTTGCGAGCTTGCCACCATGTCACCGCTCACTAGCATGCTACCGATTGAAGCTCACTCACCTATCGGAGTCTCAGAGCTCGTGTGCACCCAGGGTTTCTTTTCTTGACTGAGACTAGTAGGATCTGATTTTTATATAAAAAAAAAAAACACATTACTCGTGCACTTATCTATTCCTGAAAAATTGTCTACACTCAAGTGCCTCATAGTGCACTCTTCTAGGAACACACTCGCCTTCAAGCCGGTTAGTGACCACTGTTTCTGTTCACTCCTCATGACCATTTATCTGCTTGCACTCATTGAGCTCATCCCCAAGAGCGCTTTTACTAGTTGGCATGCTGTACAGGAACGCAAACTTACTGCTAGCTGGATCCCTGCAAACTGAATCCTCATTTACAGTACAGCTGTCTCAGGCTTTTCATGGATTTACTTTTCACAAATTCTTCTTGTTCCTAGTTATTTTGGCAAGTCATGGTCTTAAATTTCACTGTAATCCTTAAAGTGTGATTAATTTTACCGAAAATAACATCTTAGAAATACATTATTTTCAATATTAAACTTACCCGATAATCATGTAGCTGTCAACTCCGTTGCCCGACAGAATTCTACTGGAGGGATACGCCAGCTATCACTATACTAGAAGGGGGTGTACTCACAAGCGCCACCTGTGGCCAGGTACTACAGTACTTGTTGTTGACGCCACCTCACTTTTTCCTCTGTCGTGCTTCCGGCAAGACGTTCTTGGATACGCTTATGATTTTGGAGTATTGTTCACGGTTTGGTGAAGTATTTCTCTAAAATTTGCAGCTATTCGCTATACTAGAAACTTCTATATTAGCTTAGTTAGCTTTTGGAATTAATTTAATTATGGTGACGAAGAGAGTATGAACTCTCTTTCACCTTTAAATGGCCGACCCTTCCCTTAGACGGAAGTGTTGGTGTCTAAGAGAGTATAGACTCTCTTTCTTAATTTTGCTTAACAAAAGTTATAGATTTATTTTATATCTCTCCGCCTTTTATAGGCCTCTTCGATTAACTTCCTTTTATTATAAAATTATTAAAATTAATTTTTATATATTGGACCTTTCCTAATGGTAGGCGGTCTTTTCTTGTACCGAAGTTAATTAACATTGAGCCCGTCATTTCGGTTTTACCTGTTAACATATTATGCTATTTTAATGTTTTTGAAAGAATTTCTTTGATAGTCTCGTACTGTTTTCAAAGTTGAACTAACGTTTTGTTTTGTCTCTGCAGTTGTTGACGTTTCAGAACGTTCAACTTGCGCTCTATCGTTACGATAGAGAGAGAATTTTCACGGTGTCACGTTGCAGTAAGAGTAACCGTGTCTAGCGTTTTGTTCATTCTTTCTTAACTTAATGGTTTTAATTCTACAAAGGAACTTTTCATTTTGGGAAATATTTTCCTTTAACAATAATATGTTTCAACGATATATATGATTGGGCTCTTCTCTCAGGTTCTAAGTCAAGAGAGAGAGAGAGAGAGAGAGAGAGAGAGATAGAGACGGAGGGAGAAAGAGGAGGATAAACGTTTCGTTCAAGCGAGTAACGTTGTTATCGTTTTTGCTCTTCTCCCTAGTCTCTTTAGGGGAAGAAGGTAAACGTTTCTAGAGTTTTTCTTGTTCTCAAGCTTTATGCGGTGAGAGATTTTAAACGTAGTTTATTTGATCTAGTGTTTAGTCTCTTTCCAGCCACTGAATTATTTATCTTTCATTAGATTTTTCTGTTACATTGTAATTCTGTTTTCGCAATTACTAACTTTTGAGAAAGGATAGAATTGTGTGTTTCAGGTACAAACCACTTAAAGTTTTGAGTTCAGTGAAATAAGTGCAAACAGAAAATCAAAAGTGATAAGTGATTAGCGCAAAGTGTGTCAGTGTTGTGCGTGAGGGTACTTCTGTGCGTGCCAGTCGTCCTCCCAGTCCGGGACCTCTTGCAAGCTCCCAAGCCCAGGGGAGAAGCAATGTCGAAGGGCAAAAGGGTTCGGCAGGCCTTGATCGGCGCACAGAAGTATCCTCGGTGGTTGCGGGCGTGTCTTAAGAGACCGTCACTCCCACCCGCAGACGATTGAGCCCTTATTTTGCTCGTCTGCAGAAGAAATTTCGGGGAGAAAACGCTGGTCTCAGGTCTCAAGACCTCTTTAACGTAAAGTCCAGACCTATGCCAGACGTACGAAGTTAGAGTTCAACAACCCGGATGCAGTCATTGGGTTAGCTCTGACTCTCCTCAGTCTCAGGTGACTGCACACCTCCTAAGAGAGGTAAGGCGATGCCACAACAGACCTTATCGTCTGTTGATCCCAAGACGACTTTGCTGCAGTCCATGCAGTCGCAGCTTGGGGTCTTAATGCGTGAGTTTCAGGCTGAGAAGGTTACACCTCCTCCTGCGAACGCTCCGCCTCTCCGCAGTCCAGTCTGCCAGGCGTACGAAGTTGAGGTTCCTCAGGCTACCTTACCGCGTTCTGAGTTGCCAGTTACCAGCGGTGTGCAGCAACCTCCGCCTCCTCCTGCGAGAGCTCCGCCTCACCGCAGTCCAGTCTGCCAGGCGTACGAAGTTGAGGTTCCTCAGGCTACCTTACCGCGTTCTGAGTTGCCAGTTACCAGCGTTGTGCAGCAACCTTAACCTTCCTTAAGGCAACCTCAGCAATGGGAGCAGGAGTCTTATGCCTTACTTCCTCCGCTTCCGCTTGCGGTTCCACCAGCGAGGCAACAATCTCTTGAGGTACGACAACCTCTTCCATCAATGAGGCAGCCACCTCAGCACTCGCTGCAGCTTAGGCTAGCTCCTCAGGAACCTCAACTCGGGAGACAAGAACTACGTTCTGCGCAGCCGCTATCTCAACTCTCGCAGCTCACACCTCAGGAACCTTAACTCGTTCCTCAGGAACCTGCTACTGCGCATCCGCAACCCTTACAGCAAGCGCAACTCTTGAGGCAGCAACCTCATGCTATGAGTCAGCCACCTCAACGCATGCATCTGCCACTTTCTCCTCAACTTGAGAAATAACAAATGACAATAATAACACCTCATTACTTTCATAACTTGCATTTGTAATCATATACATGTATGCCTACACAAACATTATGATAATGGAGGTTATTTGTCTTACTTATATAAAAATATATATGTATTCCTTGCAATATATTTTTAACAATATCGCAAAATATGGCAAAAATATCTTCAAAACAAAAATGAATCATGAGTTATGAATGTAAGGTAAATATGCTCCCATAGACCTTGAGCTGTGTTGCAAGACATACAGTCCAAGCTTAGTCCTTGTTAAAGGATTTTTTGTTTACGGAGTCAGTGTGTCACTGGGAAGACGTTCAACAACCAGCAGAAGTGACTTGTTGTGACGCAGTGCGGCAACCTCAGCAACCCGATAAGGAGTTGTCTGTACGACCCAGACAGTCTAGACAGCTTCGGGTTGTCACTGTACTTCCTCGCTTCCCCATGGTTGACAGTTCACAGACTGTGCAGCAGTACCATGATCTTGTGTCCGGCTCCGTCAGACGACTGGCTTTTAAGAGCTCCCACAA
Source organism: Palaemon carinicauda (assembly GCF_036898095.1). Lineage (NCBI taxonomy): Eukaryota > Metazoa > Arthropoda > Malacostraca > Decapoda > Palaemonidae > Palaemon > Palaemon carinicauda. The sequence continues at coordinate 25,758,372 of NC_090744.1, forward strand.
GTCGTCGCTGTCTGGAGATTCTCAGATGGACTATGGATCTGACCAAGGAACTGGGCCTCCTGGTCAATTTTGAGGAGTCTCAGCTCATCCCATCCCAGACCATTGTCTCCCTGGGTATGGATCTTCAGAGTCGAGCTTTTCGGGCTTTTCCGTCGGCCCCAAGGATCTTCCAAGCCCTAGAATGCATCCAGAGCATGCTGAGAAGGAACCGATGCTCAGTCAGGTAGTGGATGAGTCTAACAGGGACACTTTCATCGCTGGCCCTGTTCATCGTGTTAGGGAGAATCCACCTCCCCCCCTTCAGTATCATCTAGCTGCTCACTGGATAAAGGACATGACGCTAGAGACGGTCTCAGTTCCTGTTTCCGAAGAGAGGAGGTCTTCTCTCGCGTGGTGTAAGAACAGCTTTCTTCTCAAGGAAGTCTACCTTTGGCTGTTCAGAAACCCGACCGCCGTCTCCTCTCGGACACATCAGACACGGGCTGGGGTGCGACTTTGGACGGACAGGAATGATCGAGAACATTGAATCAGGAGCAAAGGACACTTCACATCAATTGCAGGAGTTGTTGGCGGTTCTTCTGGCCTTGATAAACTTCAAGTCCCTCCAGCTTAACAAAGTGGTGGAGGTGGACTCTGACAACACCACAGCCCTGGCTTACACCTTCAAGCAGGGAGGGACTCTTTCGTGAAGTTGTTCTAGATCGCAAGGGACCTCCTCATCTGGTCTAAAGATCGAAAGCTCACGCTGGTAACGAGGTTCATTCAGGGCGGTATGAATGTCATGGCAGATCACCTCAGCCGGAAGGGTCAGGTCATCCCCACAGAGTGGACCCTTCACAAGAATGTTTGCAGCAGACTTTGGGCCCTGTGGGGTCAGCCAACCATAGATCTGTTCGCTACCTCGATAACCTAGAGACTCCTATTGTATTGTTCTCCGATTCCAGACCCAGCAGCAGTTCACGTGGATGCTTTTCTGCTGGATTGGTTCCATCTCGACCTGTATGCATTCCCGCCGTTCAAGATTGTCAACAGGGTACTTCAGAAGTTCTCCTCTCGCAAAGGGACACGGCTGACGTTGGTTGGCTCCGCTCTGGCCCGCGAGAGAATGGTTCTTAGAGGTACTGCAATGGCTGGTCGACATTCCCAGGACTCTTCCTCTAGGAGTGAACCTTCTACGTCTACCTCACGTAAAGAAGGTACACCCGGACCTCCACGCTCTTCGTCTGACTGCCTTCAGACTTTCAAAAGACTCTCAAGAGCTAGGGGCTTTTCGAAGGAGGCAGCCAGAGCGATTGCCAAAGCAAGGAGAACATCCACTCTCAGAAACTATCAGTCTCAAGGGGAAGTCTTCCGTAGCTGGTACAAGACCAATGCAGTTTCCTCAACCAGTACCACTGTAACCCAGATTGCTGACTTCCTGTTATATCTAAGGAAAGTAAGATCCCTTTCAGCTCCTACGATCAAGGGTTACAGAAGTATGTTGGCAGCGGTTTTCCGCCACAGAGGCTTGGATCTTTCCACCAACAAAGATCTACAGGACCTCCCTAGGTCTTTTGAGACCTCAAAGGAACGTCGGTTGTCCACTCCAGGCTGGAATCTAGACGTGGTCCTAAGGTTCCTTATGTCATCAAGATTTGAACCTCTCCAATCAGCCTCTTTTTAGGACCTCACATTAAAAACTCTTTTCCTCGTGTGCTTGACAACAGCTAAAAGAGTAAGTGAGATCCACGCCTTCAGCAGGATCATTGTTTTCACATCTGAAACGGCTACATGTTCCTTGCAGCTCGGTTTTTGCTAAACGAGCTTCCTTCACGTCCTTGGCCTAAGTCGTTCGAGATCCCAAGCCTGTCCAACTTGGTGGGGAATGAACTGGAGAGAGTACTTTGCCCAGTTAGAGCTCTTAGGTACTATCTAAAAAGGTCTTAACCTTTACAAGGACAATCAGAAGCCTTATAGTGTGCTATCAAGAAACCTTCTTTTCCAAGTTCTAAGAACTCAGTTTCTTACTATTCAGGCTTCTGATTAGAGAAACACATTCTCATCTGAAGGAAGAAGACCTTGCTTTGCTGAAGGTAAGGACACATGAAGTGGGAGCTGTGGCTACTTCAGTGGCCTTCAAACAGAGCCATTCTCTGCAGAGTGTTATGGATGCAACCTATTGGAGAAGCAAGTCAGTGTTCGCATCATTCTATCTCAAAGATGTCCAGTCTCTTTACGAGTACTGCTACACCCTGGGACCATTCGTAGCAACGAATGCAGTAGTAGGCGAGGGCTCAGCCACTACATTCCCATAATCCCATAACCTTTTAACCTTTCTCTTGAATACTTTTTATGGGTTGTACGGTCGGCTAAGAAGCCTTCCACATCCTTGTTGATTTGGCGGGTGGTCAATTCTTTCTTGAGAAGCGCCGAGGTTAAAGGTTGTGATGAGGTCCTTTAGTATGGGTTGCAGCCCTGTATACTTTAGCACCTTTGAGTTGATTCAGCCTTCCAAGAGGAACGCTGCGCTCAGTAAGGAAGACGATCTTATTAAGGGCAGAGTAACGGTTCAAGTCGACTTCCTTACCAGGTACTTATTATTTCATTGTTATTGTGGATAACTGATTATATGAAATACGGGATACTTAGCTATCCTTTAGTCTTGTACACTGGTTTTTCACCCACCCCCCTGGGTGTGAATCAGCTA
>NC_090744.1:25774308-25776808 GCF_036898095.1 Palaemon carinicauda
AGTTGGAAAAGCAGAATGCTATAAGCCCAAGGACTCCAACAGGGAAAATAGCTTAGTAAGGAAAGGAAATGAGGGTATAGATTAAACCTACAAGAGAAGTAATGAACAATTAAAATGAAATATTTTAAGAATAGTAAAGCATTAAAATATTTTTTTTATATATAAAATATGATATATATGAATATATATATATATATATATTATATATAATATATATATTATATATAAATATATATAATATATATATATATATATATATATATATATAATACAGTATATATATATATTATATATATATGAATATATATATATATATATATATATATATATATATATATATATATATATATATATAGATTACAAAGAAGTATGAAATGACCTCTGCCTTTGCAAACGCGAAAGTTAAACAAGGCCAAAGAAAGAGTGTGAAATCTGGCAGCGTTATTCATACAAATGGTTTCATTTCGTCAGGCTAAACTGCCCTTGGAAAGGACAATAACGGCCAGTTAGTGCCAAGCTCCTAATCCTTGGGTAAATATCGTTGAAAGGAAAGAGGCGACAGAGGCGGTAACGGCCTTGGGAATCTCTTATGTTGACCCTTGTGACGCTTTGGAGTTTTTCCAATTTTTTTTTTTTTTTTTTTTTTTTTTTTTTTTGGACACTGCCGAAAATAAATAGTACCTACTCGGGGTTTTAAAATGAAATATATTATAAGACAAAACATGAGTATTACCTTCATTACTCTCTCTCTCTCTCTCTCTCTCTCTCTCTCTCTCTCTCTCTCTCTCTCCTCCTTAAAAAAGTAAACAGATATAAATGATGCGCTCTCGAATTGATTAGAATAATGATAATAATTAGAATGATAAAAATGAAAGTAACAATAATAAAAACAATTGAATTCACCAAACATGTGAAAAAGAGGTCTTTCTATCATTTCGTATCTCAGCCATTATGGTAAGAAGACAATCGAAGATAGCCAAGTAGAACGTATTTGTTTCAAATCTTCGTAGTTTTGCATTCCATGGATTAAGTGTTGTCTCGTTTGTGTAAGTTTATGTCAAACTACAGATAAACATTAGGGTTATATAAACCATTCCGTATTATTACCTCCGCCAACGAAGTTGGAAGGAGGTTATGTGTTCGCCCCTGATTGTGAACAGCTTCCTGGCGACAGTTTTAATCGTAGAATAATGAAACTTGCAGGGATTAACTATAATGTAAAAAGCTGGAAAGAATTAAATTTTGTAAGGTCAAGGACAAAGGTCAAGCAAAATGTCCAAATCATGTAATCAGCCATAAGTTTGGACATCGTTATCACAGACTTCAAACTTGGTTGATATTTGAGTGTATGAAAATCCACGCCAGTTAATTCATGGTAAATTTAAAGGTCAAGGTCAAGGTCGAGCAAAAGGTCGAGAAATAAGCTGCCGCGGCGGAGGTCTGCGCTTCACTGAGTGTCCCTCTAGATCTAGATTGTTGCGCATTTTGCCTCAACCATTTGGTAGCTTTGTCAAAATACTCGTAGTTTATAATTAAGAAAATATATACTAATGAAAGTCTGAAGCTGAGATATTTTTCGTTGATATCTATAAATAAAAACTTTTTTTTGGCAATGGTACACAGAGATATTATAATTCTATTTGCAATATTCAATAGAATTTTATTTGCCGAAGTAAATCTCTCTCACATTGATTGATTGATGTGTTAGGGTTCAAAATTATCATTATTATTATTATTATTATTATTATTATTATTATTATTATTATTATTATTATTATTATTATTATTATTGAAATTACTAAAATTATCTTTTAAATTTGGATAATTATTATAATTTTAATCATTTTAATCATTTTGACATTAATAATAATTTCAACAATAATTATATTTATAATAACTGTACCTATATTACCAAATGCCTTTTCTCTGCTTCCAAGGATGGCACTGTAATATTTCTTGCCAATATTTCTTTTTATCGTAGAATGTATGCTCTCATATGCTTCCTTTGTCATATCGCCAAGCAAACACACACACTCACACACAACACACACACACACACACTCCCATTTTTAGGGCCTCGGTGCCCTAAAACCCTTGAAGGTATATCGCAGTCAAAATCTTGAAGTCTTGAAGCCTATGCTAGCAAACTTCTTTCTGTGTTCAATGTGAAATTAAGGATGAATGCTAACAGTAACTTTATATGAAGGTTTTCCTGTTGTCTTTCTTATGTTCAATGCTTACATGTGTTTAATATGATACAAATTTCTATTATTGACCCTTTATAATTATCCTTTTTCAAATTTAGCTATTCTTAAGTCATTAAGAAGCTGACCATAGAATATACAGTATAATATCATTCTAAATGTATTGCTTTGTCTCAGAGGTTAAACTGCTCTCTCTCTCTCTCTCTCTCTCTCTCTCTCTCTCTCTCTCTCTCTCTCTCCTCTCTCTCTCTCTCTCTCTCTCACAAATAACATTACTTGGGTCGTTTGATTTCCCG
>NC_090744.1:25781808-25801808 GCF_036898095.1 Palaemon carinicauda
ATAATAAAATGCCACATTTTCAGGATATTTTTAATATCTATATTAGTAGCAACAGGCAATGTAAATCGTGTAACCTTCGGGATCTAAAAGTGCATACTTGTTCGTATGAACATAATATTTTTCCTATAAATTCTGCCAAATGGACGAGACTGCTTCAGCAAAATAAAAAATAAATAAAAAGAGTAATGTTACTCATATGTCACGTTTAGTAACATTTTAATATTTTTACATAAACAGAATGAAGAAGAAAAGTAAGGAGGTGCCGGTATAAAGGCAAATGTCAGTCAACGCATTAGTGTACTTGTTAAGACTTACTGTTCAATACTGTACGATTGTGAATTTGTGATTTATTTTTCGGTGTTTGAAGCACAACTATTTAGAAAAAAAAACCATGGCGTTCTTCGGGACTGGTTTTGTCCATAAACTTGTGGAAAAGTCAAAGTGATATATTGCAATCTGGCAAATTACTGTTATGGTGAGTAGCCTAATGACGTGTGACTTATTTTTTGTGTTTGAAGCCAAAATGAGTTTCTTAGATTTCATGCGTGTTGTTACATTATTGTATTATGTTTATTTTATAATAAGAAACAACGATGGTTTAACGTTTTTTATTTCTAGGCAGATTCATGCATGTTTTTATATCATTTTATAGTAAGAAATTACATTGGTGGAAAGTTATATATTTGGGTAATTCCCACTGGGGTCCCCCATTATTGGCGGATATATATATATATATATATATATATATATATATATATATATATATATATATATATATATATATATATATATATATATATATATATATATTACACGAAATATTCATTTGCAACAAAAAGAAGTGTCATTTCCGAAGGAGACTTGTGTTTTACTGTAGGGTAAAGTTAATTTTTACTAGGAAACGTTCCCCGTCCGTAACTGCAATGATACCCTTGTTTCATCAGTGACAGTGTGATTCTCTAATTTTTCGCCAAATACTTAAATCTTTAATTTCCTTGATAGTTTCCTTCTATTTTTTATATTTTATAATCATAATTGTTAGTGCAAACCACTGGTTTTTGTTTATATGGTGTTACTACTAGTCATGTTATTATGGCTTTGATTTATATGCCTATAGCTAGGTAAAGATATAAATTGTAAAGAATTTATAGTATTACAGTTGCATTTTTGGATAAATTCTTATCTTGCATGTGTTTATCATGGTAAACTGGGGTTTTGGGATTGGTTAAACATACACTGTAAAGTCACGGATATGTCGTTGCCTAACCTAAACTAGGGTGCCGGCTCTTTCTCTTTACTTATGGGTGGGCTGGTCCCTTCCCTAACCTAACTTACAATCTTCGTAGCCTACCACTTAGTAAAATTAGAATAAATAATTGGTTAATGTTACACAATTAAATTAGGCTATTCCTTAAGTCTGGGAGTTGGAATGCTGAGGTTCTGTTGTATCGAAGGGTGGGAGGTAAATTATTGGAAGTCCACTTCTCATAGTTGGGTAAGAATACAATTTGGTCTCTTTGAGCTGGATTATAGAGCTTTTTATGTCTTGTGTTTGGGAATGAATTCAGATAACTGTCACGGTCAATCATATGAAACAATTTGTGTAAGAATTAGAGTTAAAAACCATTTTACTCAATGGGTAAAAGGTAAATATACAGTTTAGACCAGAGACCTACATTGTCAATTGAATCCAAAAGACTCGACATAAGTCTATTTTTGACATAAGTCAGATTTTCACCTGATAATTTGACTTACATGTTCCTCTTACATGTACAGCACTGAACATAAAAAAGTACAGTACTTACAACCTGGTATCATTTTATAAGATTGCTGATGTTGTTCCGTTCTACGTCCAACTACATTGTCTTGCTCAAACCAGCCAACGTTCGTTTTGAATACAGGTATTTCTTTTTCATTTTCTGCTGAAGTACTTTGGTCATTTAAAGAAGATCAGGAAACAAAAACTTTGAATTTTCCCATATGTTTTCAGTTATTGTGTCTCTAGCTAACTGTTTGGCATGATCCTTATGAAAAGCCAGTTCGTGACGTTATCTATGACAGGTGGCTGCTGTTTCATCAGTGTAAGCACCACTCTCACAGCATCAATTGCTTTGATATCTTTCTTTTTCATTATTTTGCTTATCATCAACATTGTATAATTTTACATTGCCAAATCTGCCCCTTGTACCTTTATCATGTATAATTTTACATTGCCAAATCTGCCCCTTGTACCTTTATCATGCTCCTCAATACTGTAATTGATTTTTTTCAATATTAATCTTACCCGATGATCATGTAGCTGTCAACTCTGTTGCCCGACAGAAATCTACGGTCGGGATACGCCAGCGATCGCTATACAGGTGGGGGTGTACACAACAGCGCCATCTGTGAGCAGGTACTCAAGTACTTCTTGTCAACAAGAACTCAATTTTTCCTCTGTCGTGCCACCGGCTAGACCTACTTGGATACGCTGTTGATTCTGGAGTTATTGTTCACGATTTGGTGATGTATTTGCTCTAGAGTTTAGCCTTCGCTATTCAGGAAGCTTTATCATTAGCTTAGCAAGCTTTTGGAATTAATTTGATTTAATTATGGTGACGAAGAGAGTATGGACTCTCTTTCACTTTTAAATGGCCGACCCTTCCCTTAGACGGAAGTGTTGGTGTCGAAGAGAGTATAGACTCTCTTTCACTTTTTATGACCCACCCTTCCCTTAGACGGAAGTGTGTTTAGGTTTTTGGTAATTTTGCTTAACAAAGTTATAGATTTATTTTATAACATTGAGCCCGTCATATCGTTTTTCCTGTTAAGAATTTATGCTATTTTAATTTTAATGTTTTTAAAAGAATTTCTTTGATAGTCTCGTACTGTTTTCAAAGTTGAACTAACGTTTTGTTTAGTCTCTGCAGTTGTTGACGTTCAGAACGTTCAACTTGCGCTCTATCGTTTCGATAGAGAGAGAGTATTTCACGGTTTCACGTTGCAGTAAGAGTAAACCGATTCTAGCGTTTCGTTCATTCTTTCTTAGCTTAAATGGTTTTAATTCTAATAAAGGAACTTTTTATTTGGGAAACCTTTCAGATTTTTCCTTTAACAAATAATATGTTTTAACGATATAAATAATTGGGCTCATCTCTCAGGTTCTAAGTCAGGAGAGAGAGAGAGAGAGAGATAGAGACGGAGGGAGAGAGAGGAGGATAAACGTTTCGTTCAAGCGGGTAACGTTGTTCTCGTGTTTTTTGCTCTTCTCCCTAGTCGATATAGGGGAAGAAGGTAAAACGTTTCTAGAGTTTTATTCTTGTTCCCAGGCTTTATGCGGTGAGAGATTTTAAACGTAGTTTATTTGATCTAGTGTTTAGTCTCTTTTCCAGCCACTGAATTCTTTATCTTTCATTATGTTTTTCTGTTACTTTGTAATACTGTTTTCGCAATTACTACCTTTTAATGAAGGATAGGATTGCGTGTTTCAGGTACAAACCACTTAAAGTTTCGAGTTCAGTGAAATAAGTGCAATCAGAAAATCAAAAGTGATAAAGTGATATGCGCAAAGTGTTACAGTGTTGCGTTCGAGGGTTCGTCTGTTCGTGCCAGTTGTTCACCTAGTCCGATACCTCTTACAAGCTCCCAAGCCCAGGGGAGAAGTAATGTCGAAGGACTTATGGGTTCCACAGGCCTTGATCGACGAACAGACGTTTCCCTCAGTGGTTTCGGGTGTATCTACACACGTTGCCGACGTGATCACCCCACCCACACAAAGACGAGAGAGCCCATTTATTCCTCGTCTGCGGAAGAGGTTTCTCGCAGAAACCATGGACCAAATCTTGCAGCTTTTAAGTGCAAGTCGGTCCCTTCCGCGCAAGTCCAACGGCCTAGGTGTAGCCACTGGGTCAGTTCGGACTCGCTGCAGTACGACAACTGCACACCTCCCAAGAGAGGCAAGGTGGTACCGCAACAGGCAGTAACTCCGTCTGTTGCCGCACCAGCTGTTTTAGACCCTCAGTCACAACGGACAGTAGCTCCGTTTGTTGTTGTCTTTCATAGACCCTAGTGGTCCATGCTGCAGACTATACAGTCTCAGCTTGCTCCTTCATGCAGGAGTATCATGCTGGAAGGTTGACAATGCACCTGTTAACCTACAACCCGCCGAGGTTGTGCGCTCAGCAGATACTGCGGCTGCCTGCTCCCACCCTCCACCTGTGAGAGCTCCACCACCGATGCGCAGTCCACCCTGCCAGACGCATGTTCTTGTTGCACCATCTGCTAACATGCGTGAGCTACCGCATCAGCAGTGGGAAGGTTCTGTAGAGCTGCCGGGTTCCAGCACTATGCGGCATTCTCCGCAGCCCATGCAGCATGCTCTGCATACCTTACAGCATGCTCCGCATACCATGCAGCATGCTCTGCATACCTTACAGCATGCTCCGCATACCATGCAGCATGAGCCGCATACCTTACAGCATGCTCCGTATACCATACCGCATGCTCCTCAACCCACCGCAGCCCCTCCCACGCACCAGCACTCTGCTTTTGTTGTTGCCAGCTCCCACACTCCGACTGCGGAGAAGGTTGACGATGCACCCGTGGGCCTACACCTCCCCCGGTTGTGCGCCCGGCATGGCTTCCTGCTCTCACACTCTTGTTGTGAGAGCTCCTCCACCCATGCACAGTCAACCCTGCCAGATGTATGATGACTCCCACACACAGAGCACTCCGTTGCCGTGCGTGAGCTACCACAAGCTGCCGTGTTTTGACACGGTGTGTCAGCCTCCGCAACACACTGTGGTTACCGCCACTCGCCAGCAGCAAACTAGTCAGTCAGGAGTTGAAGCTTCCCCACACAACTTTGGTTGTTGCCAACTCACAAACTGTCATACAGTTACATGACGTTGCCTTCTGGTCTGCTACTTATACACCAGTGCTGTATGTCCTCACGCTCCTGTTGTGGTTGACAGTTCAGTTTTTGACAGTTCACAGACTGTCAAGCAGTTTCATAACGTTGCCTTCTGGTCTGCTGCTTTTGCACCAGTGAAACCCTCACTGAGAGAACCTAGCTTTTCTCGGATATGGTTCCTGTAGATGAGAAAGTGCTGTTCTCCCTCCTTCTGATATTCCCTTGAGGACTCTGTCATTTGGAGAGGAGCCTTAAGCTGCTTAGCCTCCTATGGACTTTTATTTAAGCATAACATGCTTCCAGGGAGGGTAAATGGTTCCGCTTCAGTCGCTAACCCCGTCTGTTGCCACACCTGCTCCCATAGACCTTGGGCTTTGTTGCAAGACATGCAGTCCAAGCTTAGTCCTTGATAGAGGATTTTTTACGGAGAAGACCCTTCTTGCCAACGACCTTCCTACCGGTTGGTTGTACGCCCTGTTGACGCTGAGGTATCCTACTCACGTCCGCCAGTTGAGATGGTTCCTCCACCGGTGCGACCCAGTGTGGGTTGCCAGTCGCACGTTGATGTTATGCTACTCTCGGAGGTGGTTGTGGACGTTCAGTGTGTCACTGGGAAGACGTTCAACAACCAGCAGAGGTGACTTGTTGTGACGCAGTGCGGCAACCTCAGCAACCCGATAAGGGGTTGTCTGTACTACCCAGACAGTCTAGACAGTTTCGGGTTGTCGCTGTACTTCCTCGCTTCCCCATGGTTGACAGTTCACAGACTGTGCAGCAGTACCATGATCTTGTGTCCGGCTCCGTCACGCATCCACCAGTGCGACCGGATTCAGCGAGTCAGACGTTGCCCACTCCGTTGCCGTTTCCTCATCAGTTTCGGATGAGGAACCCTCTGATGAGGACATGGCTGAACAAGAAGATCAATCCCCAGCCCTGCTATCCATCCAGAAGATGCTGAAGAAGGAATACGGCCCTGTCAGGCTGTGGATGAGTCTGGTTAGGACACTGTCATCCGTGGTGCATTTGGTGTCACTTGGAAGACTACACCTCCGTCCTCTTCGGTTTCATCTAGCTCTTCACTGGAAAAGGACAAGACGCTAGAAGCGGTCTCGATCCCGGTTTCCGGAAGATAAGTCTGGTCTAACCTGAGGAAAGGACTTTATCAACCTTTTATAGGGTCTTCCCCTGACTGTTCAGACTCCCAACCACGTTCTCTTCTCAGACGCATCGGACGTAGGCTGGGGTGCAACCTTAGGCGGTAGGGAATGCTCGGGATTATGGAACTCGCGTCAAAGGACAATGCATTTTAACTGCAAGAAGCTTCTGGCAGTAAGTCTGGCCTGGAAAAGCTTCAGGTCTCTCCTTCAAGACAAAGTAATGGAGGTCAACACGGACAACTCCCTGCTTTGATGTTCATCTCCTAGCAAGGAGGGACCTACTCTCTGACATGGTGCGAGTTCGCTAGTGACCTCCTCTCCTGTTCAACAGGTCTAGACTTTTCACTAGTAACAAATTTCTTCCAAGGCAACTTGAATGTCTTAGCAGTTTGTCTCAGTAGGAAGGGACAATAATTCCAACATATTGGACCCTCCACAGAGATGTATGCAAGAGACTTTGGGTCACCTGGGGCCATCCAACCATAGATCTCTTCGCAACCTCGATGTCCAAGAGGCTCTCAACAGACCCAGCAGTGGTTCTTTTAGATGCCTTTCTACTAGATTAGTCTCATCTAGATCTTTATGCATTCCCTCCGTTCTAGTTTGTCAACAAGGTACAGTACTGCAGAAGTTCGCCTCACGTTGGGACAAAGTTGACACTAGTTGCTTCCCTCTGGCCCGCGAGAGAATAACTTACCGAGGTACTTCGATGGCTAGTAGACGTTCCCAGAACTCTTCCCCTAAGGGTGGACCTGCTACGTCTGCCACGCGTAAGAAGGTACTCCAAGGCCTCCACGCTCTTCGTCTCACTGCCTTCAGAGTATCGAAAGACTCTCGAGAACTAGAGGTTTTTCGAAGGAGGCAACCAGAGCGATTGTTAGAGCAAGGAGAACATCCACCCTTAGAGTCTACCAATCGAAGTGGGGAATCTTCCTAAACTGGTGCAAGTCAGTATCCGTATCCTCGACCAGTACCTCTGTAACTCAAATAGCTGACTTCCTCTTATATCTGAGAAAAGAGCGATCTCTTTCAGCTCCCACTTTCAAGGGTTACAGAAGCATGTTGGCATCAGTCTTCCGTCACAGAGGCTTAGATCTTTTTAACAATAAAGATCTACAGGACCTCCTTAAGTCTTTTGAGACCACGAAGGAGCGTCGTTTGGTTACACCTGGTTGGAATTTAGACGTGGTTCTAAGATTCCTTATGTTAGACAGGTTCGAACCACTTCAATCAGCCTCCCTGAAAGATCTCACCTTTAAGACTCTTTTCCTGATATGCTTTACCAGCTAAAAGAGTCAGTGAGATTCATGCCTTCAGCAAGAACATCGGATTTTCATCCGAAACGGCTACATGTTCTACATCTTGGTTTTCTAGCCAAACACGAGCTGCCTTCTCGGCCTTGACCAATATCGTTCGTTATTCCAAACTTATCGATATGGTTGGAAAGGAACTAGAAAGAGTATTATGTCCTGTAGAGCTCTTAAGTTCTATTTTAAAAACCTTTATGAGGCCCGTCTGAAGCTTTATGGTGTTCAGTTAAGAATTCATCTTTGCCTATGTCAGAGAATTCTTTATCCCATTATTTTCAGACTGTTAATACGAGAAGCTCATTCCCTTCTGAATGAGGAAGACCAAGCTTGGCTGAAGGTAAGGACACACGAAGTTAGAGCTATCACAACTTCCGTGACCTTTTAATAAAATAGATCTCTGCAAAATATTTTCGACGCAACCTTTTGGAAAAGCTAATCAGTGTTCGCGTCTTTTATCTTAAGAATGTCCAGTCTCTTTACGAGAACTGCTACACTCTGGGACCATTCGTAGCAACGAGTGCAGTAGTGGTGGGGGCTCCACCACTACAATTCCCTAATTCCAGAACCTTTTTAATCTTTCTCTTGAAATATTTCTGGGTTGTCCGGAAGGCTAAGAAGCCTCCCGCATCCTGGTTGATTTGGCGGGTGGTCAAATTCTTTCTTGAGAAGCGCCTAGATTAGAGGTTGTGATGAGGTCCTTTAGTATGGGTTGCAGCCCTTAATACTTCAGCACCTAGGAGTCGCTCAGCATCCTAAGAGGATCGCTAGGCTCAGTAAGGAAGACGTACTTAAAAAGGCAGAGTAATGGTTCAAGTCGACTTCCTTACCAGGTACTTATTTATTTTATGTTTGTTATTTTGAATAACGGCTAAAATAAGATACGGGATACTTAGCTTCTTTGTTAACATGTATGCTGGTCTCCACCCACCACCCTGGGTGTGAATCAGCTACATGATCATCGGGTAAGATTAATATTGAAAAATGTTATTTTCATTAGTAAAATAAATTTTTGAATATACTTACCCGATGATCATGAATTTAAGGACCCGCCCTTCCTCCCCATAGAGAACCAGTGGACCGAGGAGAAAATTGAGTTCTTTTTGACAAGAAGTACTTGAGTACCTGCTCACAGATGGCGCTGTTGTGTACACCCCCACCTGTATAGCGATCGCTGGCGTATCCCGACCGTAGATTTCTGTCGGGCAACAGAGTTGACAGCTACATGATCATCGGGTAAGTATATTCAAAAATTTATTTTACTAATGAAAATAACATTTTAGCATTTTAAGGTAAACTTCTTTCCTTCTTTCTTGATCATCTCTGGGTCCATTGTCTACATGCTGTACTTTACTGTTACTACTGTTAACTTGACTGTGAACAATAGCGATCACAGTTCTGTAAAGAAAACGCAGTCACAACTTTATTGAAGAACAGTGCTAAAGACGTTCACAAGATAACGTAAGGTAATGCTGGTATGAGTACTGTGGTGTGAGTATTTGAAGGTCTGAGCAGGGGATGGTGTTACGAGTAAAAAACAAAACAAAAGGGTGTAAGAATCACAAGAATACTGCTTGGGTAGCATATAGCTGCTGCCTAACTGTTTTCTGCACAGCGCATTATAGTACAGTACTGTATCATTATCTTTCCACAAAATTGTGACCGCATTGAAATTTTAGCTCTCAAACCCATACAATACTTTACTCGTGTATTGAATTGAAATTTCATGCTCATATTCAAATACCCATAAACCAAGGTGTTACTATACCTACATCAAAAAGCCTTCATATGAATTACAGTACTTCATTAATATTGTACGACGTAGAGACCAACGTAAGATTGCGTTAAACAGCTTATGTCAGTTCTATTTTTGCAATCATTATTTAAGGATGAGCGACGTAAAGTCAGAAGTGATATAATGTCGCACAGATGTAAAGATTGATCTTTTTGCACTGTAGTGTAGCATATTATTTTTCATGTGTGTGTGTTTCGAATGAATTTAACAGAAATATTTTTACCGAAAATGGCTAGTTTCTGAGTTACAAGATCACCTTGGGGTGCCACATTGGGAAATTTGAATTTGTGGGTGGGGGTTAGCTCAGAACGAGTGAAGTTTAGGATGCTGTCAAACCTAACCTGATCCACATAACCTAACCTAGGTTGCTGAGTGGTCATGACTTCTTAATTAGGGGAGGGCTCTGTCTGCTTCTATTCCCCAACCAGATCTATGAAGTCATACCACTGAAAACCTTCAATAAACCACCTGTGTACTTAAGCTAGGCCTATTAATCTTTAATTATTCAGAATAAAAAGTTGCAAATGGTGAGATTCCCCTTCTTGTGGTGTGAATTCCTTTTCTACATTAGAAAGCACTGATACACACCACAGAACTAAATCATTACCTTACTTGAACCTAAAGCTGGTTGGCACAAAAAAAAAAAATAAATAAAAAATAAAAAGGCAAAACCTTTAGACTGTATAGTTGTACTGTATTTAATGTAACATTTACGGAAGCAGTCACCAATGTACACATTGCATATTATCCCAGTTCACCGGGGCAGACTTTCTGAATTTATGCTTAGCCTAAGTAATCTTGAAATATATGAACCAACCAGGTTTCAGTTAAATACAGGTATGCTGTACAGTATAACCTAACCAAAGCTACCTAACCTAATGTAGGGTGGAGTGCCCTGCTGGTCCCCTGTTCCCCAACCTTAGCTACAACTTGATGTCTTTTAAAATCTTCCATAAACCACTTATGTGCTTAAGCTAGGACTAATACCATTTCCTTATTCAGAATAAGAAGTTGCAGATGGAGAGATTGACGTCCCTGTGGTGGGAAATCCTTTTCTTGCATTAGAAAACACAAAATATTCTTGATGTTTACAGTAAAATTTAATAATGCATATTGCAGAATTAAAACATCATTACTTGAAGCTGGTTGGTCCAAAACAAAACTAACAACATTTGATTTGAATGCTTAAATTTAGTGTAAAATTTACAGAATTGGAAAATCACGAGAACACATGGAATGTTCGCACTAAGCAAGATATCACTATCCACTGAAGCTAATTTGCGTTAATTAGATTTAAATTCCAAAATAGTCGCTGATTAAATAAATTCAGAATAAATGAATAAACAGGTTTCTGCATCACTCCCATTCCCATAATTCAATAAGAAAATTAGGTATGGATTTGTTTTTTCAATATTAATCTTACCCGATGATCACGTAGCTGTCAACTCTGTTGCCCGACAGAAATCTACGGTCGGGATACGCCAGCGATCGCTATACAGGTGGGGGTGTACACAACAGCGCCATCTGTGAGCAGGTACTCAAGTACTTCTTGTCAACAAGAACTCAATTTTTCCTCTGTCGTGCCTCCGGCTAGACCTACTTGGATACGCTGTTGATTCTGGAGTTATTGTTCACGATTTGGTGATGTATTTGCTCTAGAGTTTAGCCTTCGCTATTCAGGAAGCTTTATCATTAGCTTAGCAAGCTTTTGGAATTAATTTGATTTAATTATGGTGACGAAGAGAGTATGGACTCTCTTTCACTTTTAAATGGCCGACCCTTCCCTTAGACGGAAGTGTTGGTGTCGAAGAGAGTATAGACTCTCTTTCATTTTTTTTTTTTTTATGTTTGTTTATATGCGACCTTTCCTAATAGTAGGCGGTCCTTACTTGGAACCGAAGTTAATTAACATTGAGCTCGTCATATCGTTTTTCCTGTTAAGAATTTATGCTATTTTAATTTTAATGTTTTTGAAAGAATTTCTTTGATAAGTCTCGTACTGTTTTCAAAGTTGAACTAACGTTTTGTTTAGTCTCCGCAGTTGTTGACGTTCAGAACGTTCAACTTGCGCTCTATCGTTACGATAGAGAGAGAGTATTTCACGGTTTCACGTTGCAGTAAGAGTAAACCGATTCTAGCGTTTCGTTCATTCTTTCTTAGCTTAAATGGTTTTAATTCTATAAAGGAATTTTTATTTGGGAAACCTTTCAGTTTTTTTCCTTTAACAAATAATATGTTTTAACGATATATATAATTGGGCTCATCTCTCAGGTTCTAAGTCAAGAGAGAGAGAGAGAGAGAGATAGAGACGGAGGGAGAGAGAGGAGTTTAAACGTTTCGTTCAAGCGGGTAACGTTGTTCTCGTGTTTTTTGCTCTTCTCCCTAGTCGATATAGGGGAAGAAGGTAAAACGTTTCTAGAGTTTTATTCTTGTTCCCAGGCTTTATGCGGTGAGAGATTTTAAACGTAGTTTATTTGATCTAGTGTTTAGTCTCTTTTCCAGCCACTGAATTCTTTATCTTTCATTATGTTTTTCTGTTACATTGTAATACTGTTTTCGCAATTACTACCTTTTAATGAAGGATAGGATTGCGTGTTTCAGGTACAAACCACTTAAAGTTTCGAGTTCAGTGAAATAAGTGCAAACAGAAAATCAAAAGTGATAAAGTGATATGCGCAAAGTGTTACAGTGTTGCGTTCGAGGGTTCGTCTGTTCGTGCCAGTTGTTCACCTAGTCCGATACCTCTTACAAGCTCCCAAGCCCAGGGGAGAAGTAATGTCGAAGGACTTATGGGTTCCTCAGGCCTTGATCGACGAACAGACGTTTCCCTCAGTGGTTTCGGGTGTATCTACACACGTTGCCGACGTGATCACCCCACCCACACAAAGACGAGAGAGCCCATTTATTCCTCGTCTGCGGAAGAGGTTTTTCGCAGAAACCATGGACCAAACCTTGCAGCTTTTAAGTGCAAGTCGGTCCCTTCCGCGCAAGTCCAACGGCCTAGGTGTAGCCACTGGGTCAGTTCGGACTCGCTGCAGTACGACAACTGCACACCTCCTAAGAGAGGCTAGGTGGTACCGCAACAGGCAGTAACTCCGTCTGTTGCCGCACCAGCTGTTTTAGACCCTCAGTCACAACGGACAGTAGCTCCGTTTGTTGTTGTCTTTCATAGACCCTAGTGGTCCATGCTGCAGACTATACAGTCTCAGCTTGCTCCTTCATGCAGGAGTATCATGCTGGAAGGTTGACAATGCAGCCTGTTAACCTACAACCCGCCGAGGTTGTGCGCTCAGCAGATACTGCGGCTGCCTGCTCCCACCCTCCACCTGTGAGAGCTCCACCACCGATGCGCAGTCCACCCTGCCAGACGCATGTTCTTGCTGCACCATCTGCTAACATGCGTGAGCTACCGCATCAGCAGTGGGAAGGTTCTGTAGAGCTGCTGGGTTCCAGCACTATGCGGCTTTCTCCGCAGCCCATGCAGCATGCTCTGCATACCTTACAGCATGCTCTGCATCCCTTACAGCATGCTCTGCATACCTTACAGCATGCTCTGCATACCTTACAGCATGCTCTGCATTCCTTACAGCATGCTCTGCATACCTTACAGCATGCTCTGCATACCTTACAGCATGCTCTGCATACCTTACAGCATGCTCTGCATACCTTACAGCATGCTCTGCATACCATACCGCATGCTCCTCAACCCACCGCAGCCCCTCCCACGCACCAGCACTCTGCTTTTGTTGTTGCCAGCTCCCACACTCCGACTGCGGAGAAGGTTGACGATGCACCCGTGGGCCTACACCTCCCCCGGTTGTGCGCCCGGCATGGCTTCCTGCTCTCACACTCTTGTTGTGAGAGCTCCTCCACCCATGCACAGTCAACCCTGCCAGATGTATGATGACTCCCACACACAGAGCACTCCGTTGCCGTGCGGGAGCTACCACAAGCTGCCGTATTTTGACACGGTATGTCAGCCTCCGCAACACACTGTGGTTAACGCCACTCGCCAGCAGCAAACTAGTCAGGCAGGAGTTGAGGCTTCCCCACACAACTTTGGTTGTTGCCAACTCACAAACTGTCATGCAGTTACATGACGTTGCCTTCTGGTCTGCTACTTATACACCAGTGCTGTATGTCCTCACGCTCCTGTTGTGGTTGACAGTTCAGTTTTTGACAGTTCACAGACTGTCAAGCAGTTTCATAACGTTGCCTTCTGGTCTGCTGCTTTTGCACCAGTGAAACCCTCACTGAGAGAACTTAGCTTTTCTCGGATATGGTTCCTGTAGATGAGAAAGTGCTGTTCTCCCTCCTTCTGATATTCCCTTGAGGACTCTGTCATTTGGAGAGGAGCCTTAAGCTGCTTAGCCTCCTATGGACTTTTATTTAAGCATAACATGCTTCCAGGGAGGGTAAATGGTTCCGCTTCAGTCACTAACCCCGTCTGTTGCCACACCTGCTCCCATAGACCTTGAGCTTTGTTGCAAGACATGCAGTCCAAGCTTAGTCCTTGATAGATTTTTTTACGGAGTCAGTGTGTCACTGGGAAGACGTTCAACAACCAGCAGAGGTGACTTGTTGTGACGCAGTGCGGCAACCTCAGCAACCCGATAAGGAGTTGTCTGTACTACCCAGACAGTCTAGACAGTTTCGGGTTGTCGCTGTACTTCCTCGCTTCCCCATGGTTGACAGTTCACAGACTGTGCAGCAGTACCATGATCTTGTGTCCGGCTCCGTCAGACGACTGGCTTTTAAGAGCTCCCACAAGTCGTCGCTGTCTGGAGAATCTCAGATGGACTATGGATCTGACCAAGGAACTGGGCCTCCTGGTCAATTTAGAGAAGTCCCAGCTCGTCCCATCCCAGACCATTGTCTACCTGGGTATGGAGATTCAGAGTCGAGCTTTTCGGGCTTTTCCGTCGGCCCCAAGGATCAACCAAGCCCTAGAATGCATCCAGAGCATGCTGAGAAGGAACCGATGCTCAGTCAGGCAGTGGATGAGTCTAACAGGGACACTTTCATCGCTGGCCCTGTTCATCGAGTTAGGGAGACTCCACCTCCGCCCCCTTCAGTATCATCTAGCTGCTCACTGGATAAAGGACATGACGCTAGAGACGGTCTCAGTTCCTGTTTCCGAAGAGATGAGGTCTACTCTAACGTGGTGGAAGAACAGCTTTCTTCTCAAGGAAGGTCTACCTTTGGCTGTTCAGAACCCCGACCGCCGTCTCTTCTCGGACGCATCAGACACGGGCTGGGGTGCGACATTGGACGGACAGGAATGCTCGGGAACATGGAATCAGGAGCAAAGGACACTTCACATCAATTGCAAGGAGTTGTTGGCGGTTCATCTGGCCTTGATAAACTTCAAGTCCCTCCAGCTAAACAAGGTGGTGGAGGTGGACTCCGACAACACCACAGCCTTGGCTTACATCTCCAAGCAGGGAGGGACTCATTCGAGGAAGTTGTTCGAGATCGCAAGGGACCTCCTCATCTGGTCAAAAGATCGAAAGCTCACCCTGGTAACGAGGTTCATTCAGGGCGATATGAATGTCATGGCAGATCGCCTCAGCCGGAAGGGTCAGGTCATCCCCACAGAGTGGACCCTTCACAAGAATGTTTGCAGCAGACTTTGGGCCCTGTGGGGTCAGCCAACCATAGATCTGTTCGCTACCTCGATGACCTAGAGGCTCCCGTTGTATTGTTCTCCGATTCCAGACCCAGCAGCAGTTCACGTGGATGCTTTTCTGCTGGATTGGTCCCATCTCGACCTGTATGCATTCCCGCCGTTCAAGATTGTCAACAGGGTACTTCAGAAGTTCGCCTCTCACAAAGGGACACGGCTGACGTTGGTTGCTCCCCTCTGGCCCGCGAGAGAATGGTTCACAGAGGTACTGCAATGGCTGGTCGACATTCCCAGGACTCTTCCTCTAAGAGTGGACCTTCTACGTCAACCTCACGTAAAGAAGGTACACCCAAACCTCCACGCTCTTCGTCTGACTGCCTTCAGACTATCGAAAGACTCTCAAGAGCTAGAGGCTTTTCGAAGGAGGCAGCCAGAGCGATTGCCAGAGCAAGGAGGACATCCACTCTCAGAGTCTATCAGTCTAAATGGGAAGTCTTCCGAAGCTGGTGCAAGGCCAATGCAGTTTCCTCAACTAGTACCACTGTAACCCAGATTGCTGACTTCCTGTTACATCTAAGGAACGTAAGATCCCTTTCAGCTCCTACGATCAAGGGTTACAGAAGTATGTTGGCAGCGGTTTTCCGCCACAGAGGCTTGGATCTTTCCACCAACAAAGATCTACAGGACCTCCTTAGGTCTTTTGAGACCTCAAAGGAACGTCGGTTGTCCACTCCAGGCTGGAATCTAGACGTGGTCCTAAGGTTCCTTATGTCATCAAGATTTGAACCTCTCCAATCAGCCTCTTTTAAGGACCCCACATTAAAAACTCTTTTCCTCGTGTGCTTGGCAACAGCTAAAAGAGTAAGTTAGATCCACGCCTTCAGCAGGAACATAGTTTTCACATCTGAAACGGCTACATGTTCCTTGCAGCTCGGTTTTTTGCTAAAAACGAGCTTCCTTCACGTCCTTGGCCTAAGTCGTTCGAGATCCCAAGCCTGTCCAACTTGGTGGGGAACGAACTGGAGAGAGTACTTTGCCCAGTTAGAGCTCTTAGGTACTATCTAAAAAGGTCAAAACCTTTACGAGGACAATCAGA
Organism: Palaemon carinicauda; assembly: GCF_036898095.1. Lineage (NCBI taxonomy): Eukaryota > Metazoa > Arthropoda > Malacostraca > Decapoda > Palaemonidae > Palaemon > Palaemon carinicauda. The sequence continues at coordinate 25,797,681 of NC_090744.1, forward strand.
AGCCTTATGGTGTGCTATCAAGAAGCCTTCTCTTCCAATGTCTAAGAACTCAGTTTCTTACTACATCAGGCTTCTGATTAGGGAAGCACATTCTCATCTGAAGGAAGAAGACCTTGCTTTGCTGAAGGTAAGGACACATGAAGTGAGAGCTGTGGCTACTTCAGTGGCCTTCAAACAGAACCGTTCTCTGCAGAGTGTTATGGATGTAACCTATTGGAGAAGCAAGTCAGTGTTCGCATCATTCTATCTCAAAGATGTCCAGTCTCTTTACGAGAACTGCTACACCTTGGGACCATTCGTAGCAGCGAGTGCAGTAGTAGGTGAGGGCTCAGCCACTACATTCCCATAATCCCATAACCTTTTTAACCTTTCTCTTGAATACTTTTTATGGGTTGTACGGTCGGCTAAGAAGCCTTCCGCATCCTTGTTGATTTGGCGGGTGGTCAATTCTTTCTTGAGAAGCGCCGAGGTTAGAGGTTGTGATGAGGTCCTTTAGTATGGGTTGCAGCCCTTTATACTTCAGCACCTAAGAGTCGTTCAGCATCCTAAGAGGACCGCTACGCTCAGTAAGGAAGACGTACTTAATAAAGGCAGAGTAATGGTTCAAGTCGTCTTCCTTACCAGGTACTTATTTATTTTATGTTATTTTATGTTATTTTTGAATAACTAATAAAATGAAATACGGGATACTTAGCTTCTTTGTTAACATGTATGCTGGTCTCCACCCACCACCCTGGGTGTGAATCAGCTACATGATCATCGGGTAAGATTAATATTGAAAAATGTTATTTTCATTAGTAAAATAAATTTTTGAATATACTTACCCGATGATCATGAATTTAAGGACCCGCCCTTCCTCCCCATAGAGAACCAGTGGACCGAGGAGAAAATTGAGTTCTTGTTGACAAGAAGTACTTGAGTACCTGCTCACAGATGGCGCTGTTGTGTACACCCCCACCTGTATAGCGATCGCTGGCGTATCCCGACCGTAGATTTCTGTCGGGCAACAGAGTTGACAGCTACATGATCATCGGGTAAGTATATTCAAAAATTTATTTTACTAATGAAAATAACATTTCTTAAATACAAGGCAACAATAAAAAGCAGAACCTGATAGTAAGCCGCATCCAGTTAGCCCGCTCAGATCTCATCGGAAAATATTTCATTGTCATTAATTTCTGATAGGTTTTAGTATATACCTTGTACTTTTCATACTAATATGATGCAATAACTGGTACATACATTGTACTTTTCATACTGAGAATATTTGATAATTAGTATGTAGGCTACAGTGTACTTTTCATACTGAGAAGATTCAATAACTAGTACAGTAGTCTATGTACATTGTACTTTTCATACTGAGAAGATTTAATAAATAGTAGAGTAATCTATGTACACTGTACTTTTCATACTGAGAAGATTCAATAACTAGGACAGTATGTACATTGTACTTTTCATATTGAGAAGATGCAATAACTAGTACGTATGTTGTGCTTTTCATACTGAGAAGATTTGATTACTAGTGCATACATTTTACTTTTCATACCTTTTCGTGCATACACCTATGTGAGATTTATCCAGTGTGTTACTATATACGCTGGAGTACTCCCTAATCTGTTTGCGAGCTTACTACCATGTCACCGCTCCCTAGCATGCTACCATGAAGCTCACTCACCTATCGGAGCCTCAGAGCTCGTGTGCACCCAGGGTTTCTTTTCTTGACTGAGAATACTTGGATGTGATTTTTGTTTTTAAAAAAACACATTACTTGTGTACGTATCTATTCCTGAAAAATTATCTACACTCAAGTGCCCCATAGTGCACTCTTCTAGGAACACTCAAGCCAGTTAGTGACCACTGTTTCTGTTCACTCCTCATGACCATTTATCTGCTTGCACTCATCGAGCTCATCCCCGAGAGCACTTTTACTAGTTGGCATGCTGTACAGGAACGCAAACTTACTGCTAGCTGGATCCCTGCAAACTGAATCCTCATGTACAGTACAGCTGTCTCAGGCTTTTCATGGATTTACTTTTTGCAAATTCTTTTTGATCCTAGTTATTTTGGCAAGCCATGGTCTTAAATTTCACTGTGATCCTTGAAGTGTGATTAATTTTACCAAAAATAACATTTTAGAAATACATTATTTTTATAATTTTACTTTAATGGTAAAATATTGATTTTCTACCCCAAAATAAAAAACAATGAAAATCTAAGTGGATTAAAACATAGTAAACTTATCTGAAACAAAGAAAGCATGGATGAACAAGAATGTGAAGGAAAGTACCCTTGGTTTGCATCTACTGACACTGTCCTGAGACTGCATATATTATGCATTGCTTACGTAAGATCATACCCCACTCACTAATAGGTGACAGAGTAGAGTCGGTCAGTTATGGCTGGCAATCTGTGTCCAGGCCACAGCATCACCTAAGAAAGTGATGCAAGGCCAGGCAGCATCTCCCCTTGTCACGTTCCACCTAGTGTTTTGCGCTATAAGGGATACTTTATACTGCTGTTTTTTTTTACGCTTTTGTTCAACTTTTTACATATTGCATTCACTCAAACCCTATGATGGTGCATACAATTTTCTGTGCATTCCTATATGTTGCACTTAAAGGAACTGAGCATGTGTACCATCGAAAGGGATAGAGGGCGCTTCCTTTTTCCCCATTTCCTTGATGAATCTCTCTCTCTCTCTCTCTCTCTCTCTCTCTCTCTCTCTCTCTCTCTCTCTCTCTCTCTCTCTCTGGGGTAGACCAAGGGGAGAGGTGGTGCATGCCAGAAACTATCCCATACTGGGAAGAAGAATCAGTACAAACTGCTCCTATTACCTGTGTTGGTCTTGTACCAGGTGAGTTACATATAAATCATCCCACAGCAGGAAGAAATATTGGCATGCAGAACTAACATTCTCATATTGAATACAGTGCCCTTAACCATACCCCTGAAATGATACTACTTCTCTCCCGAAGAAGGTGTTGTGAGTCTCCAACCGATCTCTCCCAGCTTACATATTTGGTGAATGATGTATATTCACCGGGAACATAACTTTCCGTGAGAAAAAGTATTGGTACTCGGTACAGCCGTTAGCACGCTTGTTACCAGCAATCTGAATTGGGTGAAACCAAGGACGTGCACCATTATTTCCCTGCTCGTTTGGGGAACACTTCAGGATCTTCCCTAAGAAGATGGCAGCTCAGAGTGACTGTCCCACACTCCTGATCTCCTCTCGGTCAGTCTTCAAGTGCTCTCTCACTGCATGACCCTTCGGCGAGTGATCGGTCTTCCACGCGCTTGGGCACCACAAGTTTGGTCACCACACGATCTAGCACCACGCATTGGAAACCATGCAATATGACACTTTGGAATTGGATTCCTCATGCCTATTCTTCAGTGACTTTCGGCACACATAGCTCCTGTCACCTGTTTCAATCCAGCTTTACCAGTCTGTGACACCAGTGGATGAGGAACCTACAATCTCTTCGTCTGTACAATCGACGAGATCTTCCCTCACATGAGCGCCCATGATCTCCTTGAGTTCTTTCCCTGTGTCATTTGTCATCATGACTTTGGTTCTATTGCGGGAAGTCCCCGCGAGATCGGTCTCTTCACACTTGGTCTCACCACATGAGAGCAGACAAGGGCCTATTTAGGGTCGTGGACCCCTTGTGAAAAAATACCCCCTGATTGGCAGATCGGCCCCCTCGAGATCTGGAAGAGAAATTGATTGAATCAATTACATCTCTTTGCACAATTTTACATAATTATTACACACACATACACAGACACAGACACAGACACACACACACACACACACACACACATATATATATATATATATATATATATATATATATATATATATATATATATTACATTAATGTGGATATACTGTACATAGCCTACATCCATTTAGCAGAACCTCGTGGATATGCTCTGAATCCCACATGATTTAAAGGCTGTAATTGCGAATGCCTTATAATTGAAAACCTTAATTAATCATTCACAGTGTTTGATCGAGTGGCGGTGAATAATAGTCTAATTATTGGGTTAATCAGCCGTGAATCCAGTTGGGGAAAGGATGAATTGGATAAATTATTTATCTTCTAATTAAAAGGGATAAAT
>NC_090744.1:25804308-25806808 GCF_036898095.1 Palaemon carinicauda
CTTGGGCTTATAGCATCCTGCTATTCCAACTAGGGCTGTAGCTTGGCTAGTAATAGTAATAATAATAATAATTATAACAACAACAACAACAACAGTTATTCATTAATCATTAATAATAATGATAATGATAATAATAATAATAACAACAACAACTACAGTTATTCATTAATCATTAATAATAATAATAATAATAATAATAATAATAATAATAATAATAATAATAATAATAATAATAATAATAATAATGAAAAGAGCAACATAACATTGACTCGAATGCCAGTCCAAGTGACTTCATTTTTAAAATCGAACAATATTTGTCGGAAGAACAAAAATTCTTGTTCTTGTCCAGCGATACATTTATCTCCCTTCAGTATTCAGAATGTATATATTAATTATTCCAGACGCGTGAATGATTTCCGTAGCATTTTTGTATCTCGAACAAAATCGTATTATTCAGCTTAATTAAAGTATAATTACTGCCTGTATTCAGTTGCATACGTTTTAAAAGGTCCTTTGTTCTTTGATGAATATCTGCGCTGTAAAGGCTATAAATAATTTGGAAATTAATATGATTTGCCTTGTAATGAAAGCTTTGTTGTGCTTTACATTCAATCTCGCGCTTTCAAAGAGATTTGTTTTTTTTATTCCGATAGCACGGGCACACACACACATCACACACATACACATTATATATATATATATATATATATATATATATATATATATATAATATATATATATATATATATTATCATTATTATTACTATTATTATTATTATTATTATTATTATTATTATTATTATTAAATGCTAAGCTACAACCATAGTTGGAAAAGCAGGATGCTATAAGCCCCGGGTCCCCAACAGGGAAAATAGCCCAGTGAGGAAAGGAAATAAAGGAAAATTAAATATTTTAAGTATAGTAACATTACTATAAATATTTCCTATAAAAACTATAAAAACTTTAACAAAACAAGAGGAAGAGAAACCAGATAGAAGTGTGCCCGAGTGTACCCTCAAGCAAGAGAACTCTAACCCAAGACAGTAGAAGACCATGGTACAGAGGCTATGGCACTACCCAAGACTAACGAATAATGGTTTGATTTTGGAGTGTCCTTCTCCTAGAAGAGCTGCTTACCATGGCTGAAGAGTCTCTTCTACCCTTACCAAGAGGAAAGTAGCCACTGAACAATTACAGTACAGTAGTTAACCCCTTGGGTGAAGAAGATTGTTTGGCAATCTCAGTGTTGTCAGGTGTATGAGGACAGAGGAGAATCTGTAAAGAATAGGCCAGACTATTCGGTGTCTCTGTAGGAAAAGGGGAAGAACCGTAACCAGAGAGAAGGGTCCTATGTAGTAATGTCTGGCCAGTTAAAGGACCCCATAACACTTTAGCGGTAGTATCTCAACGGGTGGTTGATGCCCAGGCCAACTTACTACCTATATATGTGTGTGTATATATATAAATATATATATATATATATATATATATATATATATATATATATATATATATATATATATATATCCCGTCAAAAATGACTAAATATTTGATATTCACACCCACAGATCCATCCCTTCCAACCCCTTTCCACTTCCTAACTACCACACGGTAGTTTGGGCAATTTGTGGGAGATTGTCGTTTCCGAGTGGTTGCCGCTCAGCGTGACAGGAAGGAACCATTGGCTCTACCCAATCAATCATCACTCTCGTCAACTTTCAATCCTCGTCAATTTCTTATTCCGACAAGGTTGCAGAAATGGCTGTTCCCACGTAACCTCGTCGATAACTAAAATGGGAAATAGATATTTCTAACTAAAATGGGAAATAGATATTTCTAACTAAATGGGAAATAGATATTTCTAACTAAAATGGGAAATAGATATTTCTAACTAAAATGGGAAATAAATATTTCTAACTAGAATGGGAAAAAGATATTTCCAAGAGAAATGGCTCAGTGAAAGTTGCATCCGTCAATCAGGATGGAGTTGACGAATCTCTATCTCTCTCTCTCTCTCTCTCTCTCTCTCTCTCTCTCTCTCTCTCTCGACTTCCGGGGAGAGACGACTCGAAGAGGCTAATTACCCTTTATAAGTTCCGCTCGGTAATTAGCAGTAATGATAGTCTTTCAATTGCTTAGCTCTCTATATCTCAACTTTGAATTAATATGCTGATTTATAAATACATATTAAATATATATATATATATATATATATATATATATATATATATATATATATATGTGTATATATATATATATATATATATATATATATATATTATATATATATATATATATATATATATATATATTTATATATCATATTATATATATATATATATGTATGTGTATATATAAGTGTGTATGTATTTATGTATATGTATATGTATGTGTGTATATATATATATATATATATATATATATATATATATATATATATATATATATGTATATATATAATGTATATATTATATGTATATATATATATATATATATATAT
>NC_090744.1:25826808-25828650 GCF_036898095.1 Palaemon carinicauda
AGAGAGAGAGAGAGAGAGAGAGAGAGAGAGAGAGAGAGAGAGAGAGAGAGATACAAATTCGTTTATTTTGTAGGGATATGTTCAACAGGGCCGAATTTAATTTGGAATCCTGAATAAAATTCTCTCAATAAAATTCTCTCAATAAAATTCTCTCAATATATCTGCATAAGTTTTTACTCTTTGCTTAATCCCATTCAATAACTCGAGAGATTAACTCGAGAGATTAACTTGAGGGGTAGACGGCTAGATAACAATCATTGCAAGTACTGATTATTATTATTAACTAATCTACAACCCTAGTTGGAAAAGCTGGATGCTATAAGCCCAAGGTTTCCAACAGTCCAATGAGGAAAGGAGAAAAGGAAACATAGAATATTGTGCCCGAGTGCACCCTCAAGAAGAGAACCCTAACCCAAGCGATTGAAAGACCATGGCACAAAGGCTATGTCACTACCCACGACTAGAGAACAATGGTTCGATTTTGAAATGTCCTAGAAGAGCTGCTTACCTTAGCTAAAGAGTCTCTTACCCGTACCAAGAAGAAAGTAGCCTCTGAACAATTAATGTGCAGTAGTTAACCGCTTGAGTGAAGAAGAGTTTTCCGGTTATCTTCGTGTTTTCAGATGTACGAGGAAAGAGGAGAAAGCAAAGAATAGGCCACGCTATTCGGTGTATGTTTAGGTAAAGGAAAAATGAGCCGTAACCAAATAGGGATCCAATGTAGTAGAATCTGGCCCGTCCAAGGACCCAATAACCCTCGAGTAGTAATATCTCTACGGATGGCTGGTGCCTGGACTAACCCATTACCTATAATTTTGTAAGAAGCATTCGAATTTCCTTAATACTTAAAGTCACTTAGTGAAATTGTTTGAATACATTAGATGTATTAACTGTTCAAACATCTAAATTTTAATCTCTCTCTCTCTCTCTCTCTCTCTCTCTCTCTCTCTCTCTCTCTCTCTCTCTCGACGTCGATTTTATTTGATTTATATTTATATGAATTAAAAACTTCATATTTAATCTCTCTCTCTCTCTCTCTCTCTCTCTCTCCTCTCTCTCTCTCTCTCTCTCTCTCTCTCTCTCTCTCTCTGCGTAGATATATCTTATTTCTCTTTAAATGAAATAAAAAAATCACCAAAAGACCTTGGAATAAAAAAAACAATATTTGCCGCATGACAAGATTATTTTGCATAATTTCACTGTCGAACGGGTGATTTGCTAATTGTGATTGATGGTTATTGATGGTTATTGACGGTTACTGCCAATCAGGGCAAAACCACCAAGAGAGAGAGCTGACTTTGCTCGGCCAATTACGTCGGCCTTCATTAATTTTCCGTAAAATTTCTCGTCTCGTTGCCTTGACCAATGACGCTTACGCTGATCTGATTTCGGGATTCGCTTTGATGACGTTGAAATTTGTAGCAAAAAAAAAAAAAAAAAAAAAAAAAAAAAAAAAAAAAAAAAAAAAAAAAAAACGTACTTTAGGCGCGTGCTCACAAAAAACGTACTCACGTATTCTTTTTGGGATTATTATTATTATTATTATTATTATTATTATTATTATTATTATTAAGCTACAACCCTAGTTGGAAAAGTAGGATGCTTTAAGCCCAGAGGCTCCAACAGGGAAAATTGCCCAATGAGGGAAGGAAACAAGGAAAAATAAAATATTTTACGAACAGTAACAACATTATAATAAATATCTACTATATAAACTATAAAAACTTTAACAAAACAAGAGGAACAGAAATAAGGTAGAATAGTTTGCCCGAGTGTACCCTCAAGCAAGAGAACTCTAACCCTAGGACAGTGGAAGACCATGGTACAGAGGCTATGGCACTA
>NC_090744.1:25829150-25831650 GCF_036898095.1 Palaemon carinicauda
GATTTTCGAACATTATATTACAGCGAAAAACAAGTGATGATGATAAATAAGATTAAAGATAAAAAAATCAAAATGTTTTCGTCCATCATCCCACAGATTCCTCTTTGATCCCCGTCAGTCTGCTTGTCAATTCTAGAAAATTGAGAGGGGGAGGGGGAGGTAGGGGAAGGGGAGAAGGGAGGGGGAAGGAGAGAAGGGAGGGGGAAGGGGAGAAGGGAGGGGAAGGAGAAAAGGTAGGGGGAGAAGAGAAGGGAAAGGAGATGAGAAGGGAGGTAGGGGAAGGGGAGAAGGGAGGGGAAAGGGGAGAAGGGAGGAGAAGGGAAGAAGGGAGGGGAAGGGAAAAAGGGAGAAGGGAAAGGAAAAGGGAAGGGAGAAGGGAGGGAATGAGGAGCATTAATGGAGGAGAACAGAAACATGTTTCGAGATCACTTTTTATTAAGGAATCTTAATAAATTGGAGGAACCTTTAAAGTTTTTGACGAATACCTTTATAGATCTAATTATTTTGTTTTATTCATTTATTTGTATTTATGAATTTGGGCCATATAGCCCAGTGTTGGGGTCTGGCAGACCATTCAGCATTTGGAATATACCTCCAGAGTTGCTCTATGAAGCAAAAGGTCAAGCGGTTAAACAGCAAAGTCACTTAATTAACGGTCCTCAGAAAATGAATATTGGTTATTTTCAGTAAAAACAGCATTAACATCAACAATTAGAGGGGGGCACTCGAAGCAAAGACCTCCGCCACGGCAGCTGTTCGCAAACAAACACAAACTTATATATTAGATTTTGTCACCAATATTCTCTCGCTAAGAACAGGTTTCGTCATTACGTTTCTATCGTAAATCTATCTGTTAAACCTCGCAAGAAATCCGGATTACGCTTATTCCTCAAATTCCAATTCAGACCAAAATACGTATGTGAAAATAGAGGTGATTTAGATTTAAAATAGAGGTGATTTAGATTTAAAATAGAGGTGATTTAGAAGTAAAATAGAGGTGATTTAAAGGTAAAATATAAGTGACTTATAGGTAAAATAGAGGGGATTCAGAGTTGAAATAGAGGTGACTTCAAGGTAAAATAGAAGTGATTTAGATTTAAAATAAAGGTGATTAAGATGTAAAAGAGAGGTGATTCAGATGTAAAATAGAGGTGATTTAGATGTAAAATGGAGGTGATTAAGATGTAAAATAGAGGTGATTTAGATGTAAAATAGAGGTGATTTATATTTAAAATAGAGAGGATTTAGATGTAAAATAGAGGGGATTTAGATGTAAAATAGAGGTGATTTATATTTAAAATAGAGAGGATTTAGATGTAAAATAGAGGTGATTTAGATGTAAAATAGAGGTGATTTATATTTAAAATAGAGAGGATTTAGATGTAAAATAGAGATGATTTAGATGTAAAATAGTGGCGATTTAGAGGTAAAATAAGAGGCGATTTAGAGGTAAAATATAAGTGACTTATTGGTAAAATAGAAGTGATTTAGAGGTAAAATAGAGGTGATTAAGATGTAAAATAGAGGTGATTTAGATGTGTAAAATAGAGGTGATTAAGATGTGTAAAATAGAGGTGATTAAGATGTAAAATAGAGGTGATTAAGATGTAAAATAGGTGATTTAGATGTAAAATAGAGGTGATTTTGATTTAAAATAGAGGTGATTTAGAGGTAAAATAGAGGTGATTAAGATGTAAAATGGAGGTGATTTAGATTTAAAATAGAGGTGATTTAGATGTAAAATAGAGGTGATTAAGATGTAAAATAGAGGTGATTTAGATTTAAAATAGAGGTGATTAAGATGAAAAATAGAGGTGATTAAGATGTAAAATAGAGGTGATTTAGATGTAAAATAGAGGTGATTTAGATGTAAGATAGAGGTGATTAAGATGTAAAATAGAGATGATTTAGAGGTAAAATAGTGGCGATTTAGAGGTAAAATAAGAGGATATCTAGAGGTAAAATATAAGTGACTTATAGGTAAAATAGAGGTCATTTACATGTAGAATGGAGGTAACTTATAGGTAAAATAGAGTTGATTTAGATCTAAAATAGAGGTGATTTATATTTAAAATAGAGGTGATTTGGAGGCGATTCCCTTCCTATTTGAAATCACAACGGCAGCATAAACGAATCCGCAGGGGTAAAGGACCTTTAGAAAATGTAGGAATCCCGAGGGGGAGGGGGGGATTCGTGGTGGCAAGAGGGAGAGGGGGGAGAAGAAGGGGGAGGGTGGGAATTCATGGTGGAAAGAAGGAGAGGGGGAGAAGAGGGGGAGAAGAGGGGGAGGGAGGGGGGGGGAGTCAATGGTGGGAATTCATGAGTGGAAATTCAATGCACATTTGCCGGCCTTGAAAAGGAACGCAAATTGCTGGCGGACATATTTCGACCCCCTTTTTCATAGCAGCTAAATTTTCCTGAATTTTCCTGAATTTCATGAATATGAAAATTACCGTCCGACAGCTGATTCCAAGCGAAGGCCAACACATTTCTCGAATTC
>NC_090744.1:25834150-25839150 GCF_036898095.1 Palaemon carinicauda
CCGTTTTTTTACCTAACTTTTACGTCAATATATCCGTTTTTAAAACGGTTTATGCCTTGCAACATTTATTCCAGGATTTATACCGTTTTTATGGCAAATATTTAACTGTGTAGGCTATATATATATATATATATATATATATATATATATATATATATATATATATATATATATATATATATATATGATATACTGTAAATTATACGTTGAGCGATCAGACTAATCTCCCACCATCACCAATCCGCAGCGGCCAGCATGGTGATGAAGACTAGCCAAACACCAGACATGAATAAGGACATGTCTGAGGCCTTTGTCCTGCAGGATGTATACATTAAATCTTACATCTAATTACATATAATTAGTTATTAATTTGTTCAACAGTAGATAAATAGTTCAGAATTACGTGAATACTGAAGATAGGAACTTAATTCCTTATTTTACTTTATGATAGAAATTGTTATTTTGAAGGATTTGTCCAGAACGTTTTAAAAAGCTAAAAAAATTAAATTGACTTGAAAATATTTTCGTGAATGCAATTCGAGGTCAATGTGCATAGGTGTATTTTGTATCAATTTTTACAACAACAACAACAACAACAACAACAATAATAATAGATTATTATTATAGTCATTATTAAAACTGATATCATCAGCGGTATAATAAATAATAATAAAGGTAGTAAGAACTATGATCACTTCTAATACTACTATTAACATTATCATGAAAATCAAGGCAAATTCTATATTCCCGGACCCACATTCAATGAACAGTTTTTTAATATTTACTAACGCAATAAACCTAAATCCACCACATTCGCGAAATATAATTCCCACAAAATTTTCCCCATTCATTCTAAAACATCCATTGACAAATCCAACGAAATTAACCTAAATCCACCACATTCGCGATATATATTTCCCACAAAATTTTCCCCATTCATTCTAAAACATCCATTGACAAATCCAACGAAATTAACCTAAATCCACCACATTCGCGAAATATAATTCCCATAAAATTTTCCCCATTCATTCTAAAACATCCATTGACAAATCCAACGAAATTAACCTAAATCCACCACATTCGCGAAATATAATTCCCATAAAATTTTCCCCATTCATTCTAAAACATCCACAAATCCAACGAAATTAACCTAAATCCACCACATTTGCGAAATATAATTCCCATAAAATTTTCCCCATTCATTCTAAAACATCCATTGACAAATCCAACGAAATTAACCTGAATCCACCACATTCGCGAAATATAATTCCCATAAAATGTTTCCCCATTCATTCTAAAACATCCATTGACAAATCCAACGAAATTAACCTAAATCCCCCACATTCGCGAAATATAATTCCCATAAAATTTTCCCCATTCATTCTAAAACATCCATTGACAAATCCAACGAAATTAACCTAAATCCACCACATTCGCGAAATATAATTCCCATAAAATTTTCCCCATTCATTCTAAAACATCCACAAATCCAACGAAATTAACCTAAATCCACCACATTTGCGAAATATAATTCCCATAAAATTTTCCCCATTCATTCTAAAACATCCATTGACAAATCCAACGAAATTAACCTGAATCCACCACATTCGCGAAATATAATTCCCATAAAATTTTCCCCATTCATTCTAAAACATTCATTGACAAATCCAACGAAATTAACCTAAATCCACCACATTCGCGAAATATAATTCCCATAAAATTTTCCCCATTCATTCTAAAACATCCATTGACAAATCCAACGAAATTAACCTAAATCCACCACATTCGCGAAATATAATTCCCATAAAATGTTTCCCCATTCATTCTAAAACATCCATTGACAAATCCAACGAAATTAACCTGAATCCACCACATTCGCGAAATATAATTCCCATAAAATTTTCCCCCATTCATTCTAAAACATCCATTGACAAATCCAACGAAATTAACCTGAATCCACCACATTCGCGAAATATAATTCCCATAAAATTTTCCCCCATTCATTCCAAAACATCCATTGACAAATCCAACGAAATTAACCTAAATCCACCACATTCGCGAAATATAATTCCCATAAAATTTTCCCCCATTCATTCCAAAACATCCATTGACAAATCCAACGAAATTAACCTAAATCCACCACATTCGCGAAATATAATTCCCATAAAATGTTTCCCCATTCATTCTAAAACATCCATTGACAAATCCAACGAAATTAACCTGAATCCACCACATTCGCGAAATATAATTCCCATAAAATGTTTCCCCATTCATTCTAAAACATCCATTGACAAATCCAACGAAATTAACCTGAATCCACCACATTCGCGAAATATAATTCCCATAAAATTTTCCCCCATTCATTCCAAAACATCCATTGACAAATCCAACGAAATTAACCTAAATCCACCACATTCGCGAAATATAATTCCCATAAAATTTTCCCCCATTCATTCCAAAACATCCATTGACAAATCCAACGAAATTAACCTAAATCCACCACATTCGCGAAATATAATTCCCACAAAATGTTTCCCCATTCATTCTAAAACATCCATTGACAAATCCAACGAAATTAACCTAAATCCACCACATTCGCGAAATATAATTCCCATAAAATGTTTCCCCATTCATTCTAAAACATCCATTGACAAATCCAACGAAATTAACCTAAATCCACCACATTCGCGAAATATAATTCCCATAAAATTTTCCCCCATTCATTCCAAAACATCCATTGACAAATCCAACGAAATTAACCTAAATCCACCACATTCGCGAAATATAATTCCCACAAAATGTTTCCCCATTCATTCTAAAACATCCATTGACAAATCCAACGAAATTAACCTGAATCCACCACATTCGCGAAATATAATTCCCATAAAATTTTCCCCATTCATTCTAAAACATCCATTGACAAATCCAACGAAATTAACCTGAATCCACCACATTCGCGAAATATAATTCCCATAAAATTTTCCCCCATTCATTCCAAAACATCCATTGACAAATCCAACGAAATTAACCTAAATCCACCACATTCGCGAAATATAATTCCCATAAAATTTTCCCCCATTCATTCCAAAACATCCATTGACAAATCCAACGAAATTAACCTAAATCCACCACATTCGCGAAATATAATTCCCATAAAATTTTCCCCATTCATTCTAAAACATCCATTGACAAATCCAACGAAATTAACCTGAATCCACCACATTCGCGAAATATAATTCCCATAAAATTTTCCCCCATTCATTCCAAAACATCCATTGACAAATCCAACGAAATTAACCTAAATCCACCACATTCGCGAAATATAATTCCCATAAAATTTTCCCCCATTCATTCCAAAACATCCATTGACAAATCCAACGAAATTAACCTAAATCCACCACATTCGCGAAATATAATTCCCATAAAATGTTCCCCCATTCATTCCAAAACATCCATTGACAAATCCAACGAAATTAACCTAAATCCACCACATTCGCGAAATATAATTCCCACAAACTGTTTCCCCATTCATTCTAAAACATCCATTGACAAATCCAACGAAATTAACCTAAATCCACCACATTCGCGAAATATAATTCCCATAAAATTTTCCCCATTCATTCTAAAACATCCATTGACAAATCCAACGAAATTAACCTAAATCCACCACATTCGCGAAATATAATTCCCATAAAATTTTCCCCATTCATTCTAAAACATCCATTGACAAATCCAACGAAATTAACCTGAATCCACCACATTCGCGAAATATAATTCCCATAAAATGTTTCCCCATTCATTCTAAAACATCCATTGACAAATCCAACGAAATTAACCTGAATCCACCACATTCGCGAAATATAATTCCCATAAAATGTTCCCCCATTCATTCCAAAACATCCATTGACAAATCCAACGAAATTAACCTAAATCCACCACATTCGCGAAATATAATTCCCACAAAATGTTTCCCCATTCATTCTAAAACATCCATTGACAAATCCAACGAAATTAACCTAAATCCACCACATTCGCGAAATATAATTCCCATAAAATTTTCCCCATTCATTCTAAAACATCCATTGACAAATCCAACGAAATTAACCTAAATCCACCACATTCGCGAAATATAATTCCCATAAAATTTTCCCCATTCATTCTAAAACATCCATTGACAAATCCAACGAAATTAACCTGAATCCACCACATTCGCGAAATATAATTCCCATAAAATGTTTCCCCATTCATTCTAAAACATCCATTGACAAATCCAACGAAATTAACCTGAATCCACCACATTCGCGAAATATAATTCCCATAAAATTTTCCCCCATTCATTCCAAAACATCCATTGACAAATCCAACGAAATTAACCTGAATCCACCACATTCGCGAAATATAATTCCCATAAAATGTTTCCCCATTCATTCTAAAACATCCATTGACAAATCCAACGAAATTAACCTAAATCCACCACATTCACGAAATATAATTCCCACCAACTTCCCCATTCATTCCAAAACATCCATTGACAAAGCCAAAGAAATTAACCTAAATCCACCACATTCACGAAATATAATTCCCACCAACTTCCCCATTCATTCCAAAACATTCATTGACAAATCCAAAGAAATTAACCTAAATCCACCACATTCGCGAAATATAATTCCCACCAACTTCCCCATTCATTCCAAAACATTCATTGACAAATCCAAAGAAATTAACCTAAATCCACCACATTCGCGAAATATAATTCCCACCAACTTCCCCATTCATTCCAAAACATTCATTGACAAATCCAAAGAAATTAACCTAAATCCACCACATTCGCGAAATATAATTCCCACCAACTTCCCCATTCATTCCAAAACATTCATTGACAAATCCAACGAAATTAACCTAAATCCACCACATTCGCGAAATATAATTACCATAAAATTTTTCCAAAACATTCATTGACAAATCCAACAACGAAATTAAAATGACAACCATCTCTTATT
>NC_090744.1:25844150-25849496 GCF_036898095.1 Palaemon carinicauda
TTCTTGCACAGCCCTTTGCTGTTGCCCTCAGACAGGAAGCAGAGTTCTTCCCCGTCTATTATCCAGGATTTTAAAATCATTGCCTAGGTGTGAGCTCCACCTGTTTCCTCTGGAAACCTTGCATTGGTTACTCTAGTAGAGATAAACCAATTTTGATTTTATTATCTGGAAAGCTGCAACAATGGGTTGTGAGGGAAACACAAGTGTGTGTCTTTCCTTTATGAATTGTTATGCTATACTATGCATATCTAGTGATACATAGTTCACTTGATACTCATGGAAATTTTTTCTCTTTACAGGAGGACCCTCCGAAGTGCGGAAATGTTTTCTGCAATGTCCGTAGTAGGAACCTCTGCGGACATGAGTGTTGTAGGAGACACGCAGCATGCGCTGTCTCCAAGGATGATCTCCAGTATTGGGACCCTCAGGTATGTACTGTATGCACTAACCTGATTACTGAGGCTTTTGATTCCCCTAGAACGGCGGAATCAAGGGATATAGCTAGGGAAAAGCTCCGTACTTGGGTAAGGGGCTTCAAGAAGAACACCTCTGGCCCTTATCTTCCTAGTGAGAAGATGAGGGCGTATCTTTTTCCCCAGGCATCAGCTGAAGCAGTGATTCCCCAGCCTCAAGAGGAGATCCCCCAAGACCTAGTCCAGGTGGACGAGGAAGTCGCAGATGCGATGCAAGACATCCAGTTGTGTGACAGGATGTCTGATGTGGACGAAGGTTTGGAAGAAGACCTCCTGGCAGAAGGTCAGGATCAAGTTCAAACCCCGGATGTCGCAGAGGATGGGGTCGACGAGGTGTCGGCTACTCCGGTTCAGATGCCGGAGCCCATCCCCTCAACATCCGCTGGTCTCCCAGTAGAACTGGGACAGGCCCTCTCTTCGATTGTTGGAATGATCCAACAAATGCAGAAGGAGAATCAGGAGAAGGCGGCTGCAATGGAACTGCGTATGCAGTCCCTAGCAGAATCACATGGGCCCCGGAAAAGGCTCAATGTGAAAGACCTTCCCATATGCTCAGATGCTAACCCATGGAGGTATGCTGAGCACATGCCAATGACGACTGGTAAGATCGTCATTTCGGATAAACTGGGTTCAGTTCTCCTAGAGGAGGTAGAATTCTGGCCCAGCAAGGCATCATATCCGGACTGCTATGTCCGGCTGAGAAAAGAACCAGCTTCAAGGGAGGAGACAGAGCCGAAAGAGGTCATTATTATGGACCATGCTAAGGCTCAAGCCCTACTTTCATCCTCGATGAAAGAGAGGGGCTTCTCGAATTCGAAGGTAGCAGCATTGAGCAAGAAGCTCCCTTCTTTTGTGTCCTCTTCTGATAGAGCCTTCCCCTTTTTACAAAAAGGGTTTGCGGCTGTCCTAAAGGCAATCGAGGCCGGCAAGCCTTGCCCCTCCCTGGAGGAGTGTAAACCCTTGTCGCTGGCTCTGCCTATGGACCACAAGGACTGGAAGGATGTCCATCTGACATTCTCAGTGGGAAAGTTGGAGGCTGATATTGCCGGACGGCAATTCGGCGAGGACCTCCCCAAGTTGTCCGAATTTCTTTTACGAAGAGAGTTCGAGACAAAAGAAAGACTGGCTGCCTCAATGTCTCATCAGACTACTCTTGAGACGATGGCAAGTGACCCTAAGGTCCATGAAATGTTCATGGTTGTGGCTAAGTCTCACCTAGCCACAGTGACGAAGGACCTTTATGGCTTCGTCAAGGCAAGGAGAGCTTGCAGGGAGTTCGTGTTCACCGGGGCTTCGGTGAGACACGAGCCAAGGAAGTTAATATCCTCCAACATTTGGGGAAAAGACCTTTTCCCTACCGATGTGGTCAAAGAGGTTGTTGATAAGGCCGCCGTGGAGAATAGAAACCTTCTCCAGAAGTGGGGCCTGGCTATCAAAAGAAAATCTTCCCCGGATGAGGGTCCTCAACCAAAGAGGAAGAATATGAGGACTAGGCTACCGTCTCGGCCAGCCAAGCCTTATAGACAGCAACAGCAACTGCAATTGCCTTTGCCTCCAGTGCCCCAGATGGTGGCACAAACCCCGACTACTTTTCAGTGGGTACCCCAGGCTGTGCCAGGTCAGTCAACCACATTCACCCCAACGTTCGAAGGACAGTCTTCTTCCTTTCGTGCAAAGCCTAGAGGAGCAGCCAGAGGCTCGTCTAGGCGCCCCTCAAGGGGAAGGGGATTCAGAGGTGGTCGTGGTCAGGGAGGCAAGACCTCAGGACGGCAGTCCAAGTGAAACGATACCGGTAGGAGGGAGACTAATGAAATTTTGGGATCGCTGGACCTTCGATCCCTGGGCCCAAAGCCTACTCAAGAATGGACTGGGTTGGAGCTGGTACAGCACTCCACCCCCATGCCTTCGGTTTTTCCAACACTCCACCCCCATTTTGGAGGAGTACGTTCAAGAACTGTTGGAGAAAAATGTGATCCGAAAGGTGAAGTCCATCAAATTCCAAGGGAGGCTGTTTTGTGTTCCCAAGAAAGACTCGGAAAAGCTCAGAGTCATTCTGGACTTGTCACCACTCAACAAGTTCATAGTGAATTGCAAATTCAAGATGCTAACACTGCAACACATAAGGACCTTACTGGCCAAGAGGGCATACTCAGTCTCTATAGACTTGTCAGACGCCTATTGGCACATCCCAATCAGCCGTCGACTCTCCCCCTACCTAGGGTTCAGGCTACAACGGAAACTGTACGCCTTCAGAGCCATGCCATTCGGGCTAAACATAGCCCCAAGGATTTTCACGAAGCTTGCGAGCGCAGCTCTCAAACAATTACGCCTAAAGGGAATTCAGGTAGTAGCCTACCTGGACGACTGGCTGGTGTGGGCAGCATCCGAGACCGAATGCTTACAAGCTTCCAGTCAGGTGATCCAGTTCCTAGAGTACCTAGGCTTCAAGATCAACAAGAAAAAGTCTCGACTTTCTCCATCCCAAAAGTTCCAGTGGCTGGGAATCCACTGGGACCTTTTGTCACACAGTTTCTCCATCCCAATGAAGAAAAGGAAGGAGATAGCGGGCTCTGTCAAGAGACTTCTAGATTCCAAAAGGATATCAAGACGCGAACAGGAGAGGGTACTAGGCTCTCTCCAGTTTGCTTCAGTGACAGACCCAGTGCTAAGAGCACAGCTAAAGGATGCAACCGGAGTTTGGAGAAGGTATGCATCAAACGCGCGAAGAGACCTGAGAAGACCAGTGCCGCCTCGGCTACGTACTCTTCTCAGACCTTGGTCCCAAGCCAGACATCTAAAGAAGTCGGTTCTTCTTCAGCCACCTCCCCCGTCGATGACGATTCACTCAGACGCCTCAAAGGAGGGATGGGGAGGTCACTCTCATCGGAAAAAAGTCCAGGGGACTTGGTCCAAGCTATTCAGGACCTTTCATATAAACTTTCTAGAAGCTATGGCAGTGCTCCTTACCTTAAAGAAAGTCTCCCCGCGTCACTCGATCCACATAAGATTGGTGACAGACAGCGAGGTGGTTGTGAGATGCTTGAATCGACAAGGGTCGAGGTCACCACCTCTCAACCAAGTGATGTTAGCCATTTTCCGATTGGCAGAAAAGAAGAAGTGGTACCTGTCGGCAGTTCACCTTCAAGGAGTCCGCAATGTGACAGCGGACGCTCTATCCAGGTTCACACCGATAGAGTCGGAATGGTCCTTAGACGCAGGATCATTTTCCTTCATTCTGAATCAAGTCCCAGAACTGCAAATAGACCTCTTTGCGACGAAAGACAACAAGAAGTTGCCCCTGTACGTGTCCCCGTACGAGGACCCCTTAGCGGAAGCAGTGGACGCAATGTCCCTCGACTGGAACAGGTGGTCCAGGATTTATCTGTTCCCTCCTCACAACCTTCTGTTGAGGGTCCTCAACAAACTGAGATCCTTCAAGGGGGTAGCGGCAATAGTGGCCCACAAGTGGGCGAACAGTATGTGGTTCCCCTTGGCGTTGGAACTACAGATGAAGTTCATGCCGCTACCACATCCAGTTCTGACCCAGCGAGTCCAGAAGTCGACTGTCTGCGCTTCATTACAGAAAACCCAGACCCTGCAGCTCATGATTTTCTCGCCCTAGCGGTGAGAAAGCGTTTCGGGATTTCGAGAGCTAGCATAGACTTCCTAGAGGAATACAAGTGCAAATCGACTAGAAGGCAATATGAGTCATCTTGGAGAAAGTGGGTGGCCTTTGTAAAGGCAAAGAATCCGCAGGAGATCTCAACAGACTTCTGCTTATCTTTCTTCATCCACCTCCATGGCCAAGGATTGGCAGCTAACACGATTTCAGTATGTAAATCGGCTTTGATGAGACCCATTTTATTTGCCTTCCAGATCGACCTAGGTAACGAGATCTTTAATAAAGTTCCGAAAGCCTGCGCTAGGCTCAGACCTTCAGCACCTCCAAAGCCCATTTCATGGTCTTTAGACAAAGTTCTTCATTTCGCCTCCCTGTTGAGCAATGAAGAATGTGCGTTAAAGGATTTAACGCAAAAAGTTATTTTCCTATTTGCACTCGCGTCCGGGGCCAGGGTTAGTGAGATCGTAGCCCTCTCGAGAGAGGCAGGTCGTGTTCAGTTCCTGGATGGGGGGGAGCTGAACCTGTTTCCGGATCCTACGTTTCTCGCCAAGAATGAGTTACCCACCAACAGGTGGGGTCCCTGGAGAATCTGCCCTCTGAAAGAAGATGCATCTCTATGTCCAGTAGAATGCCTAAAGGTCTATCTTCGTAGAACTTCAGACTTCAAGGGTAGTCAACTATTCAGGGGAGAAACATCAGGCTCAAATTTATCTCTGAATCAACTCAGAGCGAAAATGACATATTTTATTCGCAGAGCGGATCCTGACAGTACACCCGCAGGTCACGATCCGAGGAAAGTTGCCTCATCCCTAAATTTCTTTAATTGTATGGATTTTGAACATCTCCGTTCATACACGGGCTGGAAATCTTCCAGGGTGTTCTTTCGCCACTATGCGAAGCAAGTAGAGGAACTTAAGAGATCTGTGGTAGCAGTGGGTCGTGTAGTTAACCCTACTGTTTAACTCTGCGAGGAACAGTGGTCTTAATTGGGACGATTAAGTACAGGGTGAGTGTGTAGGTACATACTGTACTACAAACTAAATGAGGGCACCAAGTGCCCATATAGACTGTTCCTTCCTTCAAAGGTGAACCTTGCATAAGTTCAGACATGTGTGCCAAGCGTTTCTAACGCTAATGTGATTGATTTGTAATACAGATTTTTTATGACTTGATACCTTGGTATCTCATTAAAGTGGTGTTTAATGGTTTTTCTTTCAGATAAACAAGTTCTGTTTACTATCATACTTATGC
>NC_090744.1:25849996-25862496 GCF_036898095.1 Palaemon carinicauda
GAGATGACACTGGGACGCTTGTGACAGCAAAGTCTTCTTCCCGGGATGGACTTTCTTCCCGCCAGATCTGGCCGAGGAAAATATTTCCGATATTCGACCGTCTTTTTCTTTTCGAAATGAAGAGAGAGAGAGAGAGAGAGAGAGAGAGAGAGAGAGAGAGAGAGAGAGAGAGAGAGAGAGAGAGAGAGAGTTCGAATTCTCGGATATTTTTGATGATATGAAGTTAGAGAATAAATAGGTTAAGTGATAGCGGGGAGGGGCACCGATCAATAGAGTTTTATAATTTGGTAATAAAGAGATATAAGTAAAATGAGAGAGAGAGAGAGAGAGAGAGAGAGAGAGAGAGAGAGAGAGAGAGAGAGAGAGAGAGATTTTAAATGCAGAAGTTTTTCTCTACTATCTGGCACACATGATTATAGGGATATTAATACAATTTATTAAGATGATGAAAAGGACAAGACCCTGAATATTCCAATTATGCTCATTGAGAAGGTGAATGTTAACAGTTATATATATATATATATATATATATATATATATGTGTGTGTGTGTGTGTGTGTGTGTTTGTATGTATATATATATATATATATATGTATATATATAATATATATACAGTATATATATATATATATATATATATATATATATATATATATACAGAGAGAGAGAGAGAGAGAGAGAGAGAGAGAGAGAGAGAGAGAGAGA
Source organism: Palaemon carinicauda (assembly GCF_036898095.1). Lineage (NCBI taxonomy): Eukaryota > Metazoa > Arthropoda > Malacostraca > Decapoda > Palaemonidae > Palaemon > Palaemon carinicauda. The sequence continues at coordinate 25,850,702 of NC_090744.1, forward strand.
GAGAGAGAGAGAGAGAGAGAGAGAGAGAGAAATGGGTACTTGCTCTCTATTGTATATTGCAGATTATTGGTGAAACAAACAATATTAAAGGGCATTTTTACATTTCTTTATTAAAGACGCATCCCAAGAAGGAATCGCAAATCCTGCAAAGGAATTTCCTCCTTTGTTCTTAGAGAACTTTAACCTGACTCCTCAAAGCCCTTGATCATTCCCCGAGACTTTCCTCTCACTGCGTCATGAATTCCTCATGGGTCCTCTTTGTTAATCATCCAAAACTTTCCTCTTTCTTCTTCATTAGAAAACTCTAAACGAGTCTTCTTCAAAGTCAAGCATATCCTTTATGCATCAGGTTTCAGCTTTGGTTTTATTTGTTGACGCCTTTTGCGGAATTTTCTGATGAAATATTATAATTATGTTTGTGGCTATTCATTTTAGTTATGGATTTTTTACTTTGATGTTTTTAGCAAATGCGGTGTCCATTTAATTTCTGTCATTTTCATCAGTTATGTTTGTCTCTGTTAGTTCTTTTTTCTGGAGAGAGAGAGAGAGAGAGAGAGAGAGAGAGAGAGAGAGAGAGAGAGAGAGAGTTTTTAGGGAAAATTATAAAAGGAGAAAAAGAGAGAGAAAGTTATAGAAGAGATATGTTTAAGTTAAAAGAACAGAAATAAGAAAGGGAATGAGTAAAGAATTGAACGGACGAAAGAGACTCAAGAATAAACCAATAACCAGAAAATTATCACAACAAAGCGAAAGTTGAACAGACGTCAAAGAAGTTTTTCCTCTTGCCTTTCTTCCCTCGAAAGCAGCTCAAGAAACTTCAATACCAGAAAGAATCAATCTTCAATCTCGTTTTTTTTCCACATTCGCCAAATCAGAAGTTCTTGAAAGCAGTTTTGGACGTCTTTGGAATACGGGTTTGTTTTCAACTCGATGATCTGTCAAATCTTTTGATAAATTTTGACCATATTAGGTTGATCTCTAACGTAATGTGTACTCATTTAAAGGTTTAAAGGTCACTCATGAATGGCAGAGTCAAGGGACAGTGACAGTCCCCTAGCAGGACAATTGGCCCTAGAGACTGATCATATCTATCTATATATCTATCTTTCTATATACTGTATATATATGGTCAACACCATGGCCCTCTATCCACCCAAGCTAGGACCATGGAGGGCTAGGCAATGGCTGCTGATGCCTCAGTAGGTAAACATATAGGCTACCCTAACCCGCCCCATTTTTAATTCATAAGGATGGTGCGGTTCCAGACTGTACAAGAAGCTATCGTGCTTGAGCATGACTCGATCTCCCGTCCAGCCGAACGCCAGGCAGGGACGTTTCCAATAGGCCACCACAACCCTTCAGTATATCCAGCCGTGTAGGGATTGAGGGGGGGGGGGCTTAGTTTGACCCTATTATGGGGGAAAAATCGAGGAGGCAGAGACTTAAATGGCAAGGTAAGGTGAAGGATGATATGGAGAGAAGAGGTTTGCTGGAAGAGGATGCCTTTTATAGAAGGTACTGAAGAGATCACACCACGCAACCGACCCCTTAATGTAGGGATAACGGTGGGAAAGAAGAGTATATCCAACGGGATCTAAAGATGTAAGGGATTGTAAGACATGCATACATTCATACGGAAATATATAACGAGTGTATGACATTTTTACGTGATTTAAGAGACATTAAAAGTCTTTTAGGCATTAAAATACATGCAAACCACAAGAAATACATTCAAAATATTATTATTATCATTCTTCTTATTATTTATTTTTCTTCTTCTTCTTCTTCTTCTTCTTCTTCTTCTTCTACTTATTATTATTATTGTTTTTATCATCATCATTATTATTATTATTATTATTGGAACCTCTGTCAAGGAAACATGTCCGAGATTAGCTCTGTCAAATTTTGAGAATTTTCCTCGGTCCATGAGCTTCCTCTGCATTATAGTTGATTTCAGGTTATAAGTAAATGTCTAGTGATTGTGCTTTTCTACTGTGAAGCTGATTAAATTTCAAATTTTATAGAAAATCGAAGGAAAATTTTTCCTTGTACTTCGTGTAAACAAACATGGCTACCGATTGTCGTGGTGAGCTCGAAATTGGTGAATCTGGCGATTTCGAGTTCGGAGAAAGTGGTAATTTAGAGATTGGAGACTCACTTGAAGATATTGATTTTGAAAATTTAAATGAAAACCAGTGTCGCATTGATTCTGTTCTCAAGTTCCTGCTCAACTATAATGTTCCAAAGAAAAGTGTATTGCGTCCAAGAAAAAATGTTGCAAGTAAAGCTGATAATCCTTTGCTATTAATTGATGAGCGTGGTGACGACATCCATTATTCAGTCCCTGAGGAACTACGAGAATGTATGAAAAAAGTAAGTGATATCAATGATTTGCATCCTGGTCTGTTGGTGGATTACCTGGTGAGATTGAATGAATTCAATAAGAAAATACTTCAGAGTGTAGGAGTGCTTCATAAGAAATATAATGAGTTAAAGCTCACACAGTCTACTGCAACATCGAATTTAAAAGCCCCTGATGTAAATACCCTAGCCTCTGATAATGTTATGACCTTACCTGCTGCCCCTCTAGAAGAATCAAAAATATTAAGCAAGGAGAAAGAACTCGAGACTCGTGTGGATGCAATTGAGCAGAAGGCAAATGCAGATATTATTCTATGCTCCGGTGCAGTAATTGAGGAAGCCATTGAAGCTGCTAATAGTGGCCCTAATGATGATCTAAAGGAAAAAGTAATTTTGGCTATCAGAAATGCTTTTCCAGGAAAAACTGAGGGAGGGGAAATTGTTAGAGTATCCCCTTTTGGTAAAAAGAAAACACACGTCAAGATTGTGTGCTCAACGATTGAGGTGCGTAAGAAACTGGTTGCTTCTGCTCGACGTGAAAAACCAGAAAATATTTATTTCTCTGAATTTTTGACTAATTACAGGAATGGGCTCTTTTACTCATTAAGATCGTTGAGAAATAAATTCAGAGATAAGATTTCTGCTGTATATGTCAGAGATGGAAATGTTTACTATAAACTTCATGAAACTGATGGGTTCAAAAGCGTTCGAACTCAACTAGACATTACGAACTTGGAAAAGAAGCTCACTGGTTCCGGGTGATACTTATATTGAACATTGATATGCTTGATGTTTTTTCTGATCAACCTCTTCCTATTCTGGATTTCAGTGATGATGATGACATTCCAAGATTTCCGTGTACTTATAAGAATCCTGATAAACTTGCGCATGTCCTCACAAAATACAAGAAAGGATCTTTCTCTCTTTTGACATTTAATGTAAGAAGTTTACGGAGAAATTTTGGTAGTTTCGTCTCATTTTTGAGTAATCTGATGTTTAAATTTTCTGTGCTAATTTTAGTAGAAACTTGGCTTTCTTCGAGTGCAGACTGCGGTTTTGATATTGAAGGTTACAAGCATGTTGGGATCCACAGAAATAATTATGGTGGTGGTATTAAGGTTTTTTATGATGAGATGTTTAATGTGGAGATTTTGGGTGATATGACATTCATGAATGATTGTATGGAAGTACTTACTGTGTATCTCATTGGTCTCAACTTTAAATACATCATTTGTTCTGTTTATCGATCTCCTAGCGCAAATCCATATAATTTTAATGAACAGTTTTTCAGTAATGTATTGAACAAGTTTCCTGCTGGTGTCAATGTAATCATAACGGGCGATTTTAATTTAAATCTCTTTAATCCTTTAAAATTTACATTCATTGATGTATTTATTGCCAATATGCTTAGCTATGGATATTTTCCTGTAATTGCTCTTCCAACAAAGATAAACGATGGTAATAGTGTTACCCCTTATTCTCTGCTTGACCAATTATGGGTTAACTTTAAGGTAGGTTCAGATCATGACTCTGGCATTGTAACACTTCCTCTCACTGATCATTTTCCTATTCATTATATGTTTAATAATGATTGTCAAGGTGATCATAAGGTGGTTGTATCTAGGATGATTAACGAAAATACCATCTCGGTTTTTGTGTCCTTAATGTCAGTTGCTGGTTTTGCTCCAGTATTTAACTGTGATAATGTCCATGAAGCCTTTTATATGTTCTGGGAAAAGCTGTGGAAGGTATATAAGTCATCGTTCCCCATTAAACGTAAGAGAATTAAATCTAATAAAATAAATGCACCTTGGATGACGCCTGATCTTAAGAAATGTCTGAAGAAAAAATATAAGTTATTCAATTCTTATCGTAGGGGTTTGATTCGGAAGAGACAATTCATTATGTATAAAAAGGTATTAACTTGGTTAATAAACAAAATGAGAATGAAGTACTATCATGAAAAATTCGAAAAGTGTACAGCGAATACAAGAAAGACATGGTCAAATGTGAACGAAATACTAGGGCGTAAGAGACAGGTTTCTACGCGTAGAATTGTAACTGATACAGGAAGAATGATGGAAGGACTTAGTATGGCAGACTACGTTAACACTTACTTTACAAATGTAATTTTACAAATTACCGAATCTCTTCCTCGGGACATAAACTTTAATTACTTGAGTACTCTCGATCGTGTACCGAACTCCTGCTTTCTATTACCAACTGACGAAGTCGAGGTTGTTACGATATTGAGAGAGATGCCCGACAAGGGAAATAGTTTAATGGATATAAAACCAAGCATACTCTTATTGATACCCGATGTTCTTGGGAAAATTATTGCCAATTTGTATAATTCTAGCGTTCTTAATGGTATCTATCCAAATTCATTGAAAACTGGTCGAGTAATTCCAGTCTTTAAGTCTGGTGATATATTGAAAATTTGCAATTACAGACCTATAACAAATCTCCTGAATATTAATAAGATTTTTGAGTTGCTTACTTATAAACGCATGATAAAATTTATTGATCAATTTAATATTCTCTCAGATCTCCAGTATGGGTTTCGAAAGGCGAAGAATACTACGCTGGCTATTTTTAGACTGACTAGCGACTTATTGCAGACTTATCATGAGAAGTCCTATACAGTTGCCTTATTTCTCGATCTGAGTAAGGCTTTTGACAGCATAAATAGGACACTGCTTTGTGAAAAGTTATCAATTTATGGATTTAGAGGGGTTACAAATTTGTTTTTGTCATCGTATTTGTCCGATAGAAAGCAGTATGTAAACATTGGCGACTATAAGTCTAGCATTAGACCAATTGAATTTGGAGTTCCTCAGGGATCTGTTTTGGGACCATTATTATTCAACATTTTCATAAATGATATAGTGAAAGTCGGAAGCGCTAAAAAGATTTTATTTGCGGATGATGCTGTATTTTACGTCACCGATAGTTCGTTTGATTTATGTATTGAAAAGGTAGAAACATTCATCACCGATCTTTCAGAGTGGCTTCGGAATAATAAATTAGTAGCAAATGTAAATAAAACAAAATTAATGATGGTTACGCCAAGACCTATTAACAATCTCCCTGATATATATATTAATGAAAGAAAGTTAGAGTGGGTCTCAAGTATAAAATATTTAGGAGTAACTATTGATAATAGGCTAAGTTTTGCTCTTCAAGCAAGTGAAATAAATAGGAAAATAAGTAAAATGCATGGTGTTTTTTACTCCCTATCATCTCTAGTGCCGCAGAGAACGTTACTAACAATTTACCAATCACTGGTCTACCCTATCATAACCAAAAATATCTTAATCTGGGGGGGAATTTCTGAAGCCAACTTGAGCAGTATTAAGGTGATGATGAATAACATCCTTCGGTGCATTCTGAGGGTTCAGCGCGACGAAAATAATATTCCTTTATTGCCTGTAAATGATATGTATAAGACGTTAGCATTGCTTAAATTTAATGACCTATATAAGTACCATGTATTAAAATTTCTGCACCTAGTTCTGTATAAGAATACTGAATTATTCGAAAAACATTATATGCCTTTGTTGCCCACACACACATACAGAACAAGAGGTAAAAGAATAAATCTTCCAGCAGTTCGTTTGGAAGTGGAAAAGAGGTTTGTCATTTTTCAGAGTTGTAAGCTCTTAAACGAGCTGCCCGATGATCTTCTAGAACCCCAGACGGACTATTCTCTCAAAGTTAGGTATAAGCGTTTGGCTTTGTCTACCTATTAGTATTTGTTCGGTGATAGAATTAACTTTGTGTGTTTTCAGCCTCATTTTCAAACTTGTTATTTAGTTATATGTAATGAGTCAAGATTCAAGAATCGCTTTAATTTTGTGATTAGTAAATGAAATCCTCAAGTGGTGAATTGTTTTTATATGATTCTGCACGTTAGCCATGTTTGTTTCTCTGCTTTAATGTTTATATTTGTAGTTGGTACTTCAAATAGTAAATAACTTCAAGTATTTATTGCTGAGTCTATTTTGAGATGAGTAGTGTAGTCCTTTTATCAAGTGTTATTTTAATAATGTCAAAATGTTACTTTTAGTTATATATGCCATAGCAGGGAAAATCCCCTATTGGCTTCTTACTGTATGAATGTACATAAGAATAAATAAAGTGTGTAAGTGTAAAGTGTATTATTATTATTATGATTATTATGATTTTATTATTATTATTTCATTATTTTTATTATTATTATTATTATTATTATTATTATTATTATTATTATTATTATTATCATTTCGGAAGTAGACCCTCTTTTAAACAAGTTTTATTAGAAATTAATTGAAAATTCCACTGAGCCAGCCATCATTTTGAATGAAACTTTATTATTATTATTATTATTATTATTATTATTATTATTATTATTATTATTATTAATGATAATGATAATAATAATAATAATGATTATTATTAATATTATTATTATTATTATTGTTATTATTATTTCGGAAGTAGGTCCTCTTTTAAGCACGTTTTACTAAAAAAAACTTTTATTAAAAATGCCTCTAAAGGAGCGTTAATAACTTTATTATTATTATAATTATTATTATTTTTGTTATTATAATTATTATTATCATTATCATCATTATTATTTTTATTTTTATTATTATTATTATTATTATTATTAAAAACAAAAAGGACTCCAGCAGAAAGCAAATTAAATTAGAAATAGTAAAACTGGACCTTAACGTTCAACAAAGTGAAAGGAAACGAGAGTTGAACAATTATTGCAAACGAACTGCAGTTCAACAAGCGGTCCTTTCCCAAAACATCGACCCACGGAACGCGCCATTACGACAAAGTGCTCTATTTAGGAGCCAGTTCTCTCGACGGGAAAATAAATTGGGGAGGGAAAGTAAAGTTTGACGTGAAAATAAAGCTCTTTCAATCGATGCAACTTGGGTGACGTACAAATGCAAATTGTCGGGATAAAGTTGCAGTTGATAGAGTTTCTTTTTTTTTTTTTTTTCTTTTTTTCTTTTTTTTTTTTTTTTAGGTTGGTTTTCTTCTTCTGATGTTCTTAACCGTTTTATGTTCATTGTTTTGTTATTTATGCCTTTTATTTTACTGATCTGAACCCTTTTTTCCGCCCATGCTCTCCTATTATTGTTTTTTATGCTGTTATTCTTTTACTGTTGGTCTGATCCTTTCTTTTCCCGATTTTCTTGATATTTAGGTTGTTAGTTTTGTTATTTGTGCTATTTTTCTACTTACTGCTCTTAATCTTTCTTCCCCTTATGTTTTTCGCCTTGGTTTTGTTATCTCTTTTTTTATTTCTTTATTGTTCTGAGCATTTCTTCCCCTGATGTACTGATCCTTTCAGGTTTTTAATGTTGTTATTTATTCTGTTGTGTTTTACTGTTGTTTTGAAGCTTTCTTCCCTTGACATTCTCAACATTTTAGGTTGTTAATTTTGTTATTTATTCTGTTATTTTATCTGTTGTTTTGAACCTTTCTTCCCCTGACGTTCTCAACATTATAGGTTGAACCTTTCAGGTTTTTAATGTTGTTATTTATTCTGTTGTGTTTTTACTGTTGTTTTGAAGATTTCTTCCGCTGATGTTCTCAACCTTTTAGGTTGTTAATTTTGTTATTTATTCTGTTGTTTTGAACCTTTCTTCCCCTGACATTCTCAACATTTTAATTTGTTAATTTTGTTATTTATTCTGTTGTTTTATCTGTTGTTTTGAACCTTTCTTTCCCATACGTTCTCAACATTATAGGTTGTTAATTTTGTTATTTATTCTGTTGTTTTATCTGTTGTTTGAACCTTTCTTCCCCTGACGTTCTCAACATTTTAGGTTGTTAATTTTATTTATTCTGTTGTTTTGAACCTTTCTTCCCCTGTCGTTCTCAACATTTTAGGTTGTTAATTTTGTTATTTATTCTGTTGTTTTGAACCTTTCTTCCCCTGACGTTCTCAACATTTTAGATTGTTAATTTTGTTATTTATTCTGTTGTTTTGAACCTTTTTATCCCTGACGTTTTTAACCTGGCTTTGTGTTGTTCTGTCTTGTGTTGTTTTTACGCTAAAGCCTTTAAGATTCAGTGTTGACTTACATGTCAATATCCTGGCTCTGATGTTTATGCAGTTTATTTACTGTTGTTGTCAACCCTTATTTTTTTTTCTTATTTTGAGATTAATTTGGTTGCATCGCTGATCCTGTTTCTAGTTGTTAATGAGTGTCCTTTAATATTGCTGTTTGTCATAGAATTTTTAACTTTTTTTTTTTCTATCGATTTTGTTATGATTGCTGTTGCTGATGCCAATGTTATTAAGAATGCCTGATGTTGTTTATATTGTTATTAAGAATACATGTTGTTGGTGTTTATATTGTTATTAAGAATACATGTTGTTGTTGTTTATGTAGTTACTAAGAATACCTGGTGGTGTTGTTGTTTATATTGTTATTAAGAATACCTGGTGTTGTTGTTTATATTGTTATTAAGAATACATGTAGTTGTTGTTGTTTATATTTTTATTAAGAATACATGTTGTTGTTGTTGTTTATATTGTTATTAAGAATACCTGGTGTTGCTGTTGTTTATATTGTTATTAAGAATACATGCTGTTGTTGTTTATATTTTTACTAAGAATACATGTTGTTGTTGTTGTTTATATTTTTATTAAGAATACATGTTGTTGTTGTTGTTTATATTGTTATTAAGAATACCTGGGGTTGTTGTTGTTTATATTGTTATTAAGAATACATGTTGTTGTTGCTTATATTTTTATTAAGAATACATGTTGTTGTTGTTGTTTATATTGTTATTAAGAATACCTGGGGTTGTTGTTTATATTGTTATTAAGAATACATGTTGTTGTTGCTTATATTTTTATTAAGAATACATGTTGTTGTTGTTGTTTATATTTTTATTAAGAATACATGTTGTTGTTGTTGTTTATATTGTTATTAAGAATACATGTTGTTTATATTGTTATTAAGAATCCCTGGTGTTGTTGTTTATATTGTTATCAAGAAAACCTGGTGTTGTTGTTTATATTACTGCAGTCTTCCTACTGTTGTTTCTGGTTCATCTGGTATTATCAATCTAACATTTAAAGTGTGTTTCAATTGCATGTGTTTTCCCCCTTTTGACTTTGAATGTGTATTGCTGTTTCTGTTGATTATGTCGCTGTCGTGTTTACGCCATTGTTTCTGGTATGGAATTTAATTGCTTTATTTTTTCGTTATTTCTACGTGACATTGTTCTTGTTTTTTATGTTTCATTGCTCCTTATATCTTTTGTTCCCTTGATATATATTTTCCTGTATTTGCATTTTTCAGCCTCGTTTTTTTCTTTAGTTTTTATTTCATGGTTACAATTCCTCTTTTTCACTATTACAAGAAGAACATGGAATGACCTCATATATCTTTTATATCCACTTGTGAATCTTTTTGGAATTTATACACCAATATGTATTGGTGAAGGTCTCTCTCTCTCCCTCTCTCTCTCTCTCTCTCTCTCTCTCTCTCTCTCTCTCTCTCTCTCTCTCTCTCTCTCTCTCTCTCTCTCTCTCTCTCTTCCCTTCAGTATTTTATTTATATGTATGCACATATCATAGTGTAATTATCTTTAAATATACCTCTTGTGTGTGTGTGTATACGCACACACTTTCAATATATCTCTTTTGTATATGTGTATACACACACTTCAATATACCTCTTGTGTATATGTGTATACACACACAACCACTTCAATATACCCCATGTGTATATATGTATACACTTATTTATATATATATATATAAATATAAACATACATACGTATATATACACACACCATATATATATATATATATATATATATATATATATATATATATATGTGTGTGTGTGTGTGTGTATATGCGCAAGTGTGTGCATGATTACATGTTTGATATATGCTGTTACTATACGCCTGTATTCTCTTTGGAGAGAGCGTTAGCAGAGTAAGTTTGCTAGTCCCCCTTTCTTGACCTCAAGGGACAGCTGGATGAATGGGAGGACAGAAGCGATATTAAGATCTAGAAAACGGTAATTATGAGACTCTGCCATTTACCCAAATAATTATATACGTTATAGTGTTTTTAATATATATATATATATATATATATGTGTGTGTTTATATAGATATATATATATATATATATATATATATATATATATATATATATATATATATATATATTTGTGTGTGTATGTATAGAGAGAGAGAGAGAGAGAGAGAGAGAGAGAGAGAGAGAGAGAGAGAGAGAGAGAGCTGTTTTTACCACTTATTTATTATATTACTTTGTCAATTTTACCTTTTTTGTCCATTACATCAATTTAAGATTTTACCCATTTACTTGTACAGTTGGCTTTTAGAATTTCGATGCACATCTCTGCAAAAAAAAGGAGACATATTGCAACTCAATAATGGAGTGTTGACCCCATATAAATAAAGGTAGCATTTTTATAATTATAAGACAATTATTATTATTATTATTATTATTATCATTATCATTATATTATTATTATTATTATTATTATTATTACTACTTGCTAAGCTACAACCCTAGTTGTAAAAGCAAGATGCTATAAGCCCATGGGCTCCAACAGGGAAAATAGCCCAGTGAGGAAAGGAAAAGAGGAATTATGAGAAGTAATTAACAATTAAAATAAAATATTTTAAGAACAGTAACAACATGAAAATAAATATATCCTATATAGACTATAAAAACTTTTAACAAAACAAGAAGAGAAACAAGACAGAACAGCGTGCCCGAGTGTACCCTTATTTCACTCTAGTAGATATTATCCTTAGGATGATATTGTTACTTGATTAACATTACAGTGTCAATTGGTAAATAAGTAATTTGTCATACTATTATTATTATTATTATTATTATTATTATTATTATTATTATTATTATTATTACTAGCCAAGCTACAACCCTAGTTGGGAAAGCAAGCTGCTATAAGCCCAAGGGGTCCAATAGGGAAAAATAGCACTGTGAGGAAAGGAAATAAGGAAATAAATAAATGATGAAAATAAATTAACAATATATCATTCTAAAAACAGTAACAGAGTCAAAAGAGATATGTCCTATATAAACCATTAACAATGTCAAAAACAGATATGTCATATAATAACTATAAAAAGACTCATGGCAGCCTGGTCAACATAAAAACATTTGCTCCAACCTTCAACCAATTACCTTCATTTGATTTGCCAAATTTGATTCGTCAAATGGCTCTGAAATTCATGATTGCATCTGGATCTTAAGCAGAAGTCGGTTTAAAGGTTTAAAGGTCGATCATGAATGGCAGAGGCAAGGGACACTGAGTGACATTGCCCTATCAAGGAGGACAATGCCCTAGAGACTGACCATATGTACATGTGATCAGCGCCCAAGCCCCCTCTCCATCCAAGCTAGGACCAAT